>NC_142436.1:76170000-76470000 GCF_059453495.1 Arachis ipaensis
CTCACACAGAACCAGCAACAACTACAACAGTCCCAAAACAGCATCGACACCAACACTAGTTGTAGCAGATATTAGAAGCAAAGTGGCGGAGCTAAAATAAGAATACATGTGACTATGATCAGAACAAGAACATGACAGAGGGATAAGTTTGAAGCAGAACAAGAATGAGAGGGTTACAATTTCAGAAAGAGAGGATTCGAAAGCAGAACAGCAACTCTGGGGTTCTTCTCCAGCATCAAGGGCGACGTTTGGTTCACCACCATCAGTGGCACACGACCCGACGGCGGACTACGCCCGCGGTCACGGCGGCAGCGGCAGCAACAATGGCTGCGACAACAGCTCCTCTGGCGCATTTGCTTCCTCTCCCTCCGCGAATGGTGACGGCAAGGCACGAACGGCGGCGACCCTTCCTTCGTGACATGACAGTGATGGGACGAGCTCGACGTGGACGGTGCGACGAAGAGTTGAACGGCGGCGGTACCCAGCCGCCAACGCCACGCCCTTCTCCTTCTCTTCTTCCTCGCGGTTCCCTCACTCTCTGGATCTCCATCTCTCATTTCTCTTCCTCTGATTTCTCTTCTTTTCTTTTCCATTTTGTTTGCTGAAGTTGTATTGTGTGTAGAGGTTGGCGGTGGTAAGTGAGTCATGAGGGAGTGTGAGCGTGGCTAATAGAAGAATGCACAGGTGGTAGGGGTTATACGTGTAGGTGAATTGGGTAATAGGGTTAGGGTTTAAATTTGGGGATTAGGGTTTTAGGTATGAAATTGGGGATTTTAGGTAATTAATAATTTTAATAAAATTAAAGAATAATATAGTAATTGAAAACTAATTCCAAATCCATTAATAATATCCACAAAATTATCATTTAATCATCATCTACAAATTATTTTCAACTCAATATTCTAATTCAATATTTGGAGATAATCAACTTAATTTTCTTTAAATTATAAAATAGAGTTAAAAATCTAATTATTCAAATTGAAGCATATAAAATCCTCATTATTTTTAAATCACTAAAGCTTTAAATCAATAATTAAAAGTACTCAATTAATACAAAAATTTCTGAAAATATGCTTTCGAATAAATAAAATAAATCATAAATAATTTATTATTTAATTTTCAAAATCTGGGGTCTTACAGAACACATGGCGAGTCCTACATTGATAAAAGTACAAACAAGGCCTACCGGTTCGATATTGAACAGTATGCCCACCATCGGCAGTTTCTTGACAAAAGAAAACTTGCATCGCATCCATTTGTAAGTTGTAATTTCTAAAAATTATTCGATAATTCTCTTGTTTGCTATTATTTTGACTGAAATATTTTATTATTTTTTCAAACTTCAGCTATTTGTGCCAATTTGTAATGGAGCATATTGGTGGTTGTGGATTACCGATGTGAACAAAAAGAAATTCTATGTGCTTGACCCTATCAATAAACTGCTAGAAAATATACCTGATTCGAGGAAGAAACTGAACAAATTTATTGTAAGTTATTTTCTTGTAAATTATTCAAATTATTCAGTAAATGAAATGAGTTTGGTTGAGTGTTGTTGATTTATTTTGTTCAATTTTTGCATACGTTTCAGGGATTAATAATTTCTCAGATGAGGGTTTATGCTGAAGGGGAACCATTAATGGAGGATGGACTGGGAGTAGAAGCAGAGTATATCCTACTAAATGGTCAACGTACAGAGTAAGAATCGTTCTCTTCTATAGTGCTATTTTTAATATGTTTTATTTTGTAGACTATTAATCATATTATACTCAATTCTTGCTTAGCTATGATTGTGGGATATACGTCATGAAATGGCTTGAAAAAATTCATCCATAAAAGATCAGAAGTAGAAAGAGATATAAATATTGAGCTTGGACACAAGTTAGTACTTTCTAAAGTTATAAACTTCTTTCTTTTCTGTTGCATGAAATGAACAAAACTAGAGATCAAGTGATTTGGGAATTTGAAGCAATAAGACTCCCGAAGCCATTTGTTGCCCTCTCCAGCCTTTATTGTAAAATCACATAAGGGGATTTAGATAGTAAATAGCATATACTAGGATTGGCTGTTTGTAATTAACAATATTTTGTTTAACTTGTTTAAAAAGCAAAAAATGCTTACTTCAAATGTATATATGTGAATATTAATCTAAATGTTAATGTTAATATTAATATTTATATTTGATTAAACATGAATTACTCATCTGAGATGTTAATTTATATATCTGTTGGAACTGTCTGGCTGCTGTTTTATTCCAGGTTCTCAGTGATTGCAATCACTGTATTTACCAATACATTATGAACTCCAAAAGAACACAGTGAACCGAAATTAATAGACTGGACAAACCGAAAGATGGAAACACAATGAACCCCTAAACCCTGAACCCTAAATCCTAAACACTAAAACCAGAACCTTGAACCATGAACCGATAAACCCTAAACCCCTAAAACCCTAAAACCCTAAAACCCTAAACCCTAAAATCCTAAACCCTAAACCCCTAAACCCCTAAAATCCTGAACCCTGAACCCTGAACACTGAACCCTAAACCCTAAACCCTAAACCCCGAACCCCTAAACCCCTAAAACCCTAACCCCTAAAACCCTAAACCCTGAACCCTAAACCCTGAATAATGAATCCCTAAACCTTAAACCCCTAATCCTAAACCCTAAACCCTGAACCCTGAACATAGTGAACCGAAATTGATACACTTGGCGAACCCAAAGTTAGAAACACACTGAACCCCTAAACCTTAAACTCTAAAACCTGAACCCTGAAACACTAAATCCTAAATACTAAACACTAAACCTAGAACCCTAAACCCTAAACCCAGAACCTTGAACACTGAACCCTGAAACCATAAACCTTAAACCCCTAAAACCCTAAAACCCTAAACCCTAAACCCCTAAACTCTAAACTCTAAACCCTGAACCCTAAACCCTGAACACTATATTCGTCTAATTATTTTTAGACTCCTTTCTTCATAACGAACCGAAAACATGCACATGGTGAATCAACTCTTTGGTAATTACCGAACCGAAAAGTTACTCACAGTTACATATTATCAATTCAATTCAATTCAATTTAGATATAGATCACCTCAGTCCATTCAATTCACTTCAAATAAAATTAGCAATTTCATTCCATTGAATTCGATTCAAAATTCAATAATTCAAACCTCATCAAATTGATGCGTTTCAGAAGAATTATCCAAATCTCACTCATTCAACTAATTTGAAGTTGATTCATTCATTGTTTCAATTCAGAAGTGCAGATCGAAGAAGAAAACAAAAAAGAAGATGAACGACGAAGCTAATTGCGTTGAAGTCAATCCAGATCCATAATGTAGAGAAGAAAAACGTAAAAGAGGAAAACAACGAAGGAGAACAGGAAGAAGAAGAAGGTTTACGTTGTATGGAAAGGTTTACGTTGAGAAAGGTTGATCACACAAAATAAGGATTACGTTATATACGTTATAAGAAGCGCGTGTAAAACAAACGAGTGTGTGGGGCATGGAGTGGAAGGTACTTAGATATCATCCATATAATTTTTACATGAATATAGAGTTTTTACGAAATAAAAATTGAGATGAATTTCCTACTGAAAATGATATCATGCGAGCTTTCCTTCATTTGACTTCCATGCCCATCACCACTGCACAGTATCTTCCGTAAGATACAAAGGTTGTATATGTATGTGACTTCTGTTCTCTCTAAACAACAATAAAAATATAAAAAAAAATTATTGTCTATTAACAAATTATTTAAAACTAAAACAATTATTAATTATAAAAAAAGTTGTAACTATTATAAGGATACATGCGTAAAAATTGAAATTTTTTAAAGTAGTTTTAAAAAGATATAAGTTAAAATTTGAATACGTTTGACTATGTAATGTAATTCTTATTTTGATATTCTTTAATAAAATACCATTCTACTAAATCAATAATTTCACATATTAATTTTCAGTAAGAAATATACTCATTTTTTTAAATGAAAAATCTAGTAACACAATATATGTTTTTATTCGAAAAAAATCTTCTAATCCAAAATAATACATAATTAACAGAGAAATGATATATTAAATATTATCTATTTCTATTGATGATAATAATAGGCTACAGAAAAATTTACTTTCAATTTTTTCCTTTCCCAAAATTTCATTTAATAATAAGCGATATTATATTAATTTTTTTAATCTCCTAATTTTGTGCTTGTATTTGGCTTGAAGACGGTACAAATAAAATAATAAATATTCGACAATATTTGTATCATCTTATGTGAAATTCACAATTTAAAAAAAAAATAATGACCTTTACATTTAACATGATTTATCAGCATCTCAACAAAAATTACATAATTTATTGTTTAACTGAAATTGATGGAAGATAAAGTTATGAAAAGAATCTAGTACTTTTGGTTTGTACATATATGAGTTACCTGTAGCCAATCGTTCATGATGGTTTATATTCTATAAGGACGTGGATTTGATTTTGTTTTTGATATAAAAGGTATTTTGGTAAAATGATCATTACCAATTTTAGCTAAACTTTTCACTTAAAGATAAACTAAAGTATTGTTATTTGTTGGCTCATGCATATAGACAAAGTTGCAACAAAAGCTCCTTATCAAAATTTTCTTGTTTAGATTTGGTGGAGACTTAGTTCTTGATTTAAATATAATGAATTGTAAAATAGAAGCTATGGTTATTAATTAGACTTGGGGTATGATTATAGGAAAAACGTTCGGTTTAAAAAATTTTGATAATAGAAGCAAAAATATATAGTATGATAATAATTTTTATAATTATATTATAATATTATAATTTTAAAATATAATTACTTTTTAAATATCTAACCAACATATTACTAAAAATAATTTTATGTTTAAGATTTTAAAATTTTGGAGAATTTTAATAAGATTAATATCAGAACACCTAGGGTCTATTTGAAAAGTTTTAAAAGTAATTTTTTTAAATTTTTGACTTATGAAAAGTAGTAGTGTTAATGTTAATGTCTGGTGCAATTTTCAAAATCAAATTGCGGCTTTCTAAGAAGTTATTTAAGAGCTTATACAAAAGTTAAAAAAAAAATGACTTCTCTCATAATACTTCTACTTTTTATCACATTTCTATAAAATAAGCACTTTTAAAGTTAAAAAACCAAATATAAAATAACTTATTTATAAGCTACTTTATATAGAGCCATTTATTGTTTAAGTTATTTTTTCAAAATGAGCTTAATTAAGTTATTTACCCAAAATGTCATTTGAACTTTAGCTTCTTGGCAACAATTCTAGCCTTTTGATTAGTTAAAAAAATAAAAAATCTATTTCTAAGATTATATATTCGGAGCCTGTTTGAAAAGTTTTAAAAGTAACTTTTTTTTACTTTTGACTTATGAAAAGTAGTGATATTAATGTCTGATACAATTTTTAAAATTAAATTGCGGCTTTTTAAAAAACTATTTAGGAGATTATAGAGAAGTTAAAACAAATGACTTCTCTTATAATACTACTACTTTTTATCACATTTCTATAAAATAAACATTTTTACAATCAAAAATCCAAATATAAAATAACTTATTTATAAACTACTTTTAATATAGTTATTTATTGTTCAAGTTATTTTTTCAAAAAGAGCTTAATTAAGTTATTTATCCAAATTAAATCTAAGTATCCAGTGAAAATTTAAAAATATTTTTAGTAATTCTTAATAATATAGGTTAGTTATCCCCACCACAAAACTAATTTTGTCCCTACCGCAAAACTAATATAGGTTATTGGTAATTTTTGTATACATTTTTATGTTTGAAATAAGATTGAATAACAATTTTAGTTTTTTTTTTTTTTTAATGGAAGATAGAAAAATTCGAACTCTTAATTTTTTAGATTAGTATAAAAAGACTACTCTTACTACTTCAAGAATAAATTCGTCCGAAGAAAAAAAAAAACCATGTCATGCCGCTCATATCATCAGTCCACAACACATGTTCAAGAAAAAGGTTAAAAACTATGTTAAGATAATTTTTTTAATAAAAAAATAAATAATCTATTCTTGAAGAAATATTAATCTTAAATAAGAATATCGAATACTTTTTTAAGTATTGACTATGATATATTAAACAGAAATTGTTGTCCAATATAACAATGAAAATAATAATAAAAAGAGTAAAGTATTATTTTTGTTCCCAACGTTTGAGGTAAGTCTCAAAGTTGTCCTTAACGTTTCAATCGTCCTATTTAAGTTCCTAACGTTTCAAAACTGAGTCAATGTTGTCTTTCCGTTACGTTAACAGAATTGACGGTAGGACAAAATTGAGACGATTTTAAAACGTTAGGGACTTAAATAGGACGAAAACATTGAGGACAAAAATGATACATAGAAATAAATTTTAATTTTATCCTTCAATAATATCAATTTTTTACTATACATAATATTCAATTATTTTTTAATCACATCGAAGTAAATTACACTTAATCATATTACTTTTATTTTAAATAAATTATTTTTTTTTTATAATTTTACTCTTAAAGATTTTTAGTTATCATAAAATATTTGTAGAATAACTAGTATATAAATTTGGAAAAAAAAATATATATACAATAAAATATAAATTATACTTTTTGTTTCTAATGTATCAAAATTCTTTAAAAATATAAAAAAATAAATTTATTTAAAATAAAAGTGATGTGATTAAGTGTAATTTATTTAGATGTAATTAAAAAATAATTGAATACTATATACAGTAAAAAATTAATATTATTGAAAAATAAAATTAAATTAAAATTTATTTCTATGTATCATTTTTGTCCTAACGTTTTTGTCCTATTTAAGTCCCTAACGTTTTAAAATTGTCTCAATTTTGTCCTGCCGTCAATTTTGTTAACGAATCCCTAACAGCAGGACAACATTGAGTCAATTTTAAAACGTTAGGGACTTAAATAGGACGATTGAAACGTTAGGGACAATTTTAAAACTTATCCCAAACGTTAGGGACAAAAACGATACTTTACTCTAATAAAAAAACAAAACACTACTTGACTACGATATATTAAACAGAAATTGTTGTCCAATATAACAATGAAAATAATAATAAAAAAACAAAACACTACTTGAATGTAAAACTATTATAAAGATTTAAATTATTACCTAATCTCATTGCTATAACTGTATTGCATAAGGGTCTCTTGTAGCTAACTCATAAACAATTTCCAGCCAATACCTTACAGTAACGAGATCAGAATATGAAATTCTAAAGTCAACTCCATTGAGTATTTATAACTATAAATCACATACAAAGGGAAGAATGCGAAAATAAAAAACTAAGCAATTAATGGTAGCTAGATTGGTAAGTCCAAATAAATAAAAAGCAAGAAGCAAAAAGTTACCTAATAAGGTTTAGTTTGGATAAACAATTTAATAAGCTCTTTTGGAAAAAGAGCTTAATATATAAAGACTTTTATTAATAGTAATTTATAAATAAATTATTTTATATTTAAATTTTTAGTTATAAAAGTACTTATTTTAAAGTTGTAGCATTTGGATAAATAATTCAAGAACTTGTTATAATTAACTATAAAAATAAAATCATATATAAAAAAAATAAAACTGAAATTTTATATCACACACAATATTAAATACAAATTTAATAATAAAAATAAAGTGATAAAATGATAAAAAAAATAACAGTAAAAAATATATGAAGTAGGTGATTCACATAGAACATTATTTTAAAATGGTATTGTAAGGTCAATACTTTTCGCAGATGAATCATTACGTAAAAATGGTGGTGGAGGGTCAATACTTCCAACAGATGAAACATTAAGTGAAAATAATGGTGAAAGATCAGTGCTTCTAACATATAGAACTTTACGTAAAAATGGTAGTGGATGGCCAGTACTTCCACCAGAAATAGAAACATTTTCACAGAGTTAAAAATGATAGAATAACTTCTCAAAAAAGAAAAGTCGTATATTTCTTTTCAAAAAATAAAAAAAAAAATTTAAATGGTACCAAACACTCATATTATAACTTTTCATAATTCAAAAGTCAAAATAACTAACTTCTGCTCTTTCCCAAAATTATCATAATCTTCTAAGCTGTGATTCTTAAAAAGTCCCATAATTTAGAGTAAAGATATAAGGATAAAAATTACCTCATGAGTCATATGTCTCAATTCCCCTGCCCCTCCTTTTCAATACTCTAGTCTCTATAAATAATTTATCCAAAAATATATCCCACTTTAGTCCTGGCAAGGTATGTCTCATTGCTTCTATGTCTTTTATACTTTACAAATATATTCTACAGACGAGAAAAACTATTTATGTGGCTTTTATTGCAGTTTCAGATTTTGAAAATATACTTTAACAGTAGAGAATTTATTTTGCAAATAAATAATCATTCTATACACATTTATTTCTAAAATCATTTTATAAAATATAATTATGACACCTTTATTCTCTATCAAGTAAAACAACCAAAATTAAATAATATTTATTTAAATTATATCAGATTAATTTCAAAATTAAAAAATATCTTTTATGTATATAAGTGCTTTTGAATATCGGATTTTTTATTTTAATAAATAAATTAATTATAATAATTACTGAAATAAATAATTTAAAAAATATTTATCAAAATAAATATCTCTCTTATCTCGTTTACACGGTAAATGAGATAATTTACATGTATCTCGTTTACCGTGTAAACGAGATACATGTATTTTTTTTAAAAAATTAAAAATAATAAAAAATATTAATATTATCAATAATCCAAACTTTAGCATGCAATTAATACATAAAAAGGTTGGTATAAGAGATTAAAATGGATATGTTTGATCAATTAGTACTCAAAAAGTTGAGAGGAGAGTGAGAAGAGAATTGAAAGGGTTATCTCTCACGTTATCTCTCACTATCCAGGTGAGAGATAACCGTTCTAATTCTCTTCTCACTATCCCCATCAATCTCTCCTATGGCAAACGGTTATTTTTATTTTTCAAATTTAAATCAATCCAATTATATCATAATTTAAACTAAAATTTGTTTTTTTTCCAAAGATAGTAGGTTATATTTCATTAATTATTGAAAAATAAAATACAAAGATGTCCAAAAGCAGGACAGCATAATGAAAGGTGGGGATTTCCCAAAAATACTACACTGAAGGTATTCATCCAACGGTTCGTGGTCGAAAAACGAAGAAAAATCTTAAAAAAGAAAGAATGATAAATCAAATTGAATGCAACTAAGAGCTTGCCTCATGGAGATGACGACCTAAACTGGGAGTTCTTTGTATTTCACGGAGCAACTTGACAGAGCTTGCTAGAATGGCAGACGGCATTGAAGTAGAACCTTCAAAAATCAACTGGTTACGAGCTTTCCAGCAGTTCCAGCAAATGATGGCAAGCAATTGAGGATTACGGTTAGCATTCTTCAACGGGTGAAGCATCTCTGTTGATGCAGTCCACCATGTCCAAAAGTCGTTAGGACTCTGAGGGGGAAGACAGTTACGAAGATAACTCTGAGACCATACATCTTTAATTCTAGAGCAATCGATCAAACAATGAGTGACTGTTTCAGTTGCTTCATGACAGCAGGGGCATATTGGTGATATAGATGGGATACGGTGATGAATCTGAGCAAGCACCGGAAGCGGGCCATGGAGAGCTTTCCAGATAAATAGCTTAATTTTGTGAGGCAAGTTCAACTTCCATAGATCAATCCATGGCTTTTTCTGCTGCATATAATTAGGGAAAGCTCCAGAGGCAGATGGTAAAATAAATAGCCAATTCTGTAGCCTGAAGTTGTATCATATTGCTTGGATTTGTTCAAATTCTATTGCAATTTGTCCCTATTCTGCTGAATTTTAACTGACAAAATCCTGTTTACAACGTCTTGGAGAAATAATTCTTGAATGAGATTTTGATTTCAATTCCTATCTTCAATGATTAGATCTTTAACTCTTGGAACCAACTCAGAAATAGCCTGTCTATTTGGCATATCAGAAATCATTAAAGGATACAGAGGGGGCAGCCAAGGATCCTCAAAGGTTTGGATATTCTCTCCAGTACCCACAGCCCAATTAAGACCTTTTTCAACAATCTTTTGGCCTTCCAGTATGCTCCTCCATCCCCAAGAAGGTAAGACTCCAATTTCTGCCGTTATAGCATTACCATTGCTAAAGTATTTACCTCTTAGGATTTTGGATAATAAGGAAGTAGGCTGTGTTACGAGTCGCCAAAACTGTTTGCCTAAAAGTGCCAGATTTTGGATTCTGAGATCTTTAAATCCAAGGCCTCCTTCTTTTCGTGGGCGAGTCATAGTGTCCCAGCTAATCCAAGCCATCCGCCTTTCAGAACCTTTTTGTCCCCACCAAAACTGAGAAAGTAGAGAGTGAATTTCTGAAATTAAACCATCAGGCAACTTGAAGCAAGACAATGTATAAATAGGAATAGCTTCTCCCACTGCCTTAAGCAATACGTGTCTACCACCTGACGATAGAAGATTGCGCTTCCACCCTTGGATTCTTTTCCGAACCTTTTCTTTGATCATACTAAAAGAAGCCTTTTTCGATTTAGAGACTGTAGAAGGCAAACCAAGGTATTTATCCTGAGTCCCAATATGATTAATATTCATAAAGTTAGCCAGTAGTGTACGAGTAGTGGAGGAAGTGTTGTGGCTAAAGAATACAGCAGATTTATTAAGATTTACCCTCCGGTCACTGATGCTTTCATAAGAATTCAATAAATGCAGGATATTTGAACATGCTTCAGGATTAGCCTTACAGAATAAGATAGAATCATCAGCAAAGAGGAGGTGGTTGACCTTCGGATATCGCCTATGTATCTGAAAGACCCTGAATTAGTCTATTTTGTTCTGCCTTGTGTAGCAAGAAGGAGAGACCATCTGCACAGAAAAGAAAAAGATAGGGAGATAGAGGATTTCCTTGTCGAATATCTCTATTTGGTTTGAAAATACCATAAGGTTGTCCTTCCACAATAACAGAATAAGAAACAGTTGTCACTAATTCTCAAATCCACATGATCCACCGAGAGTCAAAACCAAACTTCTCCAATATAAACCAAAGAAAGTGCCATTCCACCCTATTATATGCCTTACTCATATCTAATTTTAGCGCCATTTCATTTTCGAGTCCCTTTTTTTTGTTCTTCAAGTAATGCATACACTCGTGAGCAATTAGGATATTATCAGAGATTAATCTGCCTTTAATAAAAGCACTATGCGTAAGGCTAATTAGTCTATTCATCATACCCTGAAGTCTATGTACAAATACTTTGGAGATAATCTTGTAAAAGACTTAAGATAGGCTTATTGGTCTTACCTGAGTCATATCTTTAGCATCAGAAATCTTGGGAATAAGACAAATCTGAGTGTGGTTAAAATCCTTCAAAATTTTGCCCCCTAAAAAGAAGCTCTTAACTTTTCGAAACACATCACCACTAAGTATGTTCCAAAAGCTTTGAAAAAATTTTTCTGTCATACCATCATCTCCTGGAGCACTTTGAGGATGAATGCTAAATGTTGCACGTTTCACTTCCTCCATAGTCACTGGTCTTTGAAGCCTACGGTTCATGTGAGCTATAATCTTAGGTTCAAAATCAATAAACAGAGATTCAGGGTTCTCATGATAAGTGGAGGAAAAGATGTCCTTGAAATAAGATTCAGCCACAGAAGCAATACCAGCATTTGAAGTAGCCACTTCACCATCACTGCCAGTTAGTTGCCAAATTCTATTCCTTCGGGTTCGATTTCTAAATTTCTGATGGAAGAAAGCTGTATTCTGATCACCGGATTTGAGTTATTTGACTCTAGACTTATCTTTCCAATAAGATTCCTCATTTTGCAATGCTTTTTCAAGTTTATCCTCTATTTCTGAAATGATGTTGCCTCCATGAATTTCTGCTAAACGAAGTTCCTCTAATTCAGACTGTAGTAAATCAATCTCCACCTTCGAATTAGATCTGTGTTCTTGTTGCCATCTGACAATCTTATGCCGACAACGCTTTATTTTTTGAGCTAGGATATACATGGCTGAACCATCAATATGTTCGTGCCAAACTTCTCTAACAATCTGCCTTATTTCATCATTGAAATACCATCTTTCTTGGAATTTGAATCGGCATTTAGATCTCTCAGTTTTCGGATTAGAGTCTAAGAGAAGAGGGGAATGATTGATAAACCACTATTTCATGATTTATCTTGTGCTCAATTGAGTGGATTTTATCAACTCTTTACCCACTTATTCATACTATTTGCATGATTTTACATTTGCCTTCCTAATTATGTGCTTTGATTGAAAACATGCTTCTTTGGCCTTAAGTTCCCTATGTTTAATCCTCTCTTATTACCATTAGATGCCTTGATATGTGTGTTAAGTGATTTTAGAGTTTATAGGGCAGGAATGGCTCAGAGGATGGAAAGGAAGCATGCAAAAGTGGAAGGAATAAAAGAAGTTGGAGAAATTGCTAAGCTGTCTAGCCTGACCTCTTCGCACTCAAACAGCTATAACTTTAGCTACAGAGGTCCAAACAACGCGGTTTCAGTTGAGTTAGAAAGCTAACGTCTAGGGCTTCGATTTGATATATAATATGCCATAGTTGCCTTGACGCTAGGCAACGCGGTCGCGTGATCCACGCGGACGCGTCGTAGTGGCGAAAAAACCAGCGTGGCAGATTTCATCTCCAGCGATTTCTGGGCTGTTTTCAACCCAGTTTGCGGCCCAGAAAACACAGATTAGAAGCTATAAAGTGGGAGAATGCATCCATTCATCTCAGGCTTTCACATTCACAATTTTAGGAGTAGATGTAGTTTTTAGAGAGAGAGGTTCTCTCCTCTCTCTTAGGATTAGGATTTAAGACTTCTCTTAGTTTTAGGAGTGACTCTCAATCCCAGATTCAATGTTCTTTTTATTTATTTTCTAATTTAATTTATGAATGTCCATGTCAGATTTAAGTTCTTTTGTGAATGTAATTCGAGGTATTTTTAGATTAAAAATTGCTTTGCTTTATTTATATTGATGCTTTTAATTTAATTTAGATATTTTCTTCCTTTTGGCTTTGGTCAAGTGATTGGTAATACTTGAGTTATCAAACTCAGCAAGTGATTGAAATTGGCAGATTCTGATTGAACTAGGATTGCTCTAAAGCTAGTCTCTCCATAGGAGTTAACTAGGACTTGAGAATCAAGCTAATCAGTCCACTTGATTTACCTTCATAGTTAGAGGTTAACAAAGTGGGATTAAAACTCAATTCTCTTCACACCTGATAAGGATAACTAGGATAGGACTTCCAGTTCTTCATACCTTGCCAAGAGATTTTATTATTGTTAATTTATTTTACTTGTCATTTAAATATACCTGTGCCCATTGCCCAAACTCCAAAACCCCAATTTACAAACTCATAACTAATAATAAGAACATACCTCCTTGCAATTCCTTGAGAAGACGACCCAATATTTAAATACTCGGTTATCAATTTTAAAAGGGGTTTGTTACTTGTGACAACCAAAACTTTTGTAAAAAAGGTTGATTGCTTGGTTTAGTAACTATACTTGCAACGAGAGTTTACTATAACTTCTAAACCATCAATCTTCAGTTCTTTCAGTGATCCAAACCTGATTCTGATAGTCTAAGAACTTTTGCATTGGGATAGAGTTGCTGCCAATCAACTCCTACCAGGAACCGATCCAGTCTTTCCTGTATCAACTCATCACCCCTCCGTCTATTTGACCAAGTGAATGGTCTTCCGACCATACCAATATCAATCAGAGAATTATCATCAATAAAACTGTTAAAGGTTTCAATAGAAGAAGGAGATTTAGCACCCCCACCTTCTTTCTCCAATTGATTAGAAATGGCATTAAAATCACCCATTAACACAACCTTACCATCGAATTGTTGGGTGACTGAAGTTAATTCAGCAAACTCAACCATTCTATGTTGATCATTTGAACTGAGATAAACACCTAGAATACCATAGGGATCATTAGAACCAGCTATCAGAACTGATACCACAATGAAGAATCTACCATGCTGTAAAATCTGAACAGTGCAACCATCCCTCCATGCCATTGCCAAACCCCCTGATAATCCATCCGGATCTACAATAAACCATTTCTTGAAACCACAAGATCTTAGTTTTCCTTCAATTTGTCAAGATTGATTTTTTGTTTCACAGATAAAACCAACCTCGGGGGAGTAGGATTTACAAATCCCTTTAAGATTGTGGATTGTCAGGGGTCTCCCCGAACCCCAACAATTCAACGAGAGCAGTTTCATATTTCTTTGGGTGCCACTTGAAGGCTGGCACCCTCCACCGTCATAGCATCAGAGACAATATCATTGAGACAAATTTTTTTTGAAATATCTTCAGTACCATTACCTCCACTCCTCCGTTTGAAACCTATCACAGACTTTCTGGCAAGTTGTTTCAGGTTTGGCTTTTTGTTCTCTTTTTTAAACTTGGATATGAAGTTGTTATTGTGTTGGACATTATTCATGGGATAGGATATTTCCAATAAAGCATTAGAAGAAGAATTAGTATCAGTAGCCGTACCTGTATTTTCTGATTCACCCTCATTTTCTGTTCTAGAACCCAAATTGGCAGCAATTTTTTCATTATTCTATTTTTCCTGATCATCTTGCACACTCATTTTTGAGAAACTATCAAAAAGCCAAGTAGGTGGAGATTTTTTCTTCGGTTGAGCTGGAATAGAACCATCCCGAGGTTGGTTAAGATTGAAAGAAGCTCTCTTTTCAGTTAAACGCCTACCGACTTGATCTGCCTTAAGCCATTCACCAACTCTATCTTCCTTGATATTGTTTTGGGCAGAATGATCAATAAAACATTGGCAGTTCTTAGATTCATGCCCCAATTTTGCACAATAAGTACAGAACACACCTATACGTTCATAGTGTACTCCAATTTTCAGCATTTTCTGATTAGGATCAAGCAATTTCAGTGTATCTCTCACTCTTTTATCACCGTTCAGTTCCACTTTAGGCTTCACTATACGTGTATCTTTGCCTTTAACTTTAAATAGAGCAACATCTTCAATTTGACCAAGTCTCCCACCCAATTTTCGGCCAACCTCAAGTGTTTTGTATTGTTCAGGCAATTCCCAAATTGTGCCCATACAGGAAAAGAAGAGATGTGATTATCCTCCATGTTTATTGACTGCTTCCATCTGTGAACATGAATAACAAAACTCTTGAATAACTAAGGTGAACCCCTCTCAATTCGAGTCACATCAGAGTCATTCTCAAAGAAAAATTGAAACTGGTTCCTGGATTTTTTGACTACTCTGAATCCTTCTGGTTTATTCCATACTGCATAAAGAGCTCCTTCTATGGTACCTATGGAAAAGATCCGATCTGAGAAAATTCTTCCGGACAGGCTCCGTGTACAGGCTTGAATTCCTTCAGAAACTTCTGAGTCTCTGATTTGTTGCTCATGATGTAGAGAAAAATAGAATTGGTATTTAATGATTTCAGAGGGAAATAAGATATATGGAATGAGTGAATTAGAAAACGGAATGAATTAAAAGAGGAATGAATTGGGAGAGAAAACGAAAATTAGGGAACTAAATGGAAAAGAAATTAAGAGAAGAAAGTAGAAGAAGATGGAAAAGACTTTGACAAAGAAAAGATAAAGAAATGTGTAACCATGGAGGCGGCACAGTGAAACCCTAGCAGAGCGTGAACGAATTCATGGGGGCGCTAGATGAGGAGTACGTACTCCCACGGCTAACCATTTGTTATATACTCTTTTTGAGTACTAATTGATCAAACATATCCATTTTAAAAATTTTTAAATTAAATTATGATGCAATTAGATTGATTTAAATTTAAAAAATAAAAATAACCGTTTGCAAATTGTTAAAAGAATTGAAACGGTTATCTCCCACTATCCACGTGAGAGATAACCGTTTCAATTCTCTTCCCACTATCCCATCAATTTCTCCTAACATTTGGCAAACGATTATTTTTATTTTTCAAATTTAAATCAATCCAATTGGATCATAATTTAAATTAAAATTTTTTATGTACTCTTTTTGAGTACTAATTGATCAAACATATTCATTTTAAAAAATTTTAAATTAATTTATGATCCAATTGAATTGATTTAAATTTAAAAAAAAATTATTCAAAATTTAATAAAACAATTTTTAGTCAAAATAAAAAAATGTAAGACTTTGACAAATCCTATCATATAAAAGCTATAAAAGCATGAAATTTTATTAAAAAATTATACATAAATAACCTTCTTCAGATATATTATTTTTTTGGAAAAGTTTTAAGTGTATCAAAAATACTGGTGCTCCAATTATTTTAACCGTTAATTTGAATTATAAAAAATATATATAATATATATTAATTGTGTAAAAACTCTAATTTTTGCACTAATGCGAGTTTTTCTTAAAATAATATTTTAAAGCGATTAGTTTTATCTTGACGAGTCGACTTCGAACCCCGAAGTAAAATAAATGGTAATATAATTTATTATTATGTTATTTATTTATTTTACTTGTTCTAATTATAATGAAGCCTAGATAATAATATTAATATTATTATTATCAAGTCCGAGTTTTACCGATAAAACTAATTATTGGTATCTCTTGATGAGTTTAGAATTGCTAATGCTTCATCAAATATCTTTCATTTTCCAAGTTACTAATGTCATTTATGTTAGTAACTTATATTATTATTATTATTATTATTATTATTATTATTATTATTATTATTATTATTACCGAAAAAAAAAAGAAACAAAAGAAGGAATAGAAACGTGAATTACTTGAACTGTGGTAACCCTGATTAAAATAACTACCCTCGACCCTACTAAAAACCTCCCAGTTCTTACCCATTTTCTTCCTCCCCTTCAGATGGAGACCGGAGTTATATTTTACGAGATGGACCCTCCCTATATATACGAGGATATAGTACAGCATATGTTTTATGTAGTAGCTGCGGAGATTAGGACTCGTGTGTACATTCTGCGTGATCATCCTTTCAGCCACCCGATTGACACTCCAGAGTTTAACCCCGACATGCTCTATGAGTTTCCGCTGCAGTGGGTTCACCCGGATGCTCCATTTCACCCGTTTCATGACGGGCCGGTGCCTCACCAGCATCCTGCTCAGCCTGCGGATCAGGCGGACCCTGAGCCTGAGCCCATGGAGGAGCATATTCCGGAGCCTGTACCGGAGGAGGATATCCCAGTGGAGCAGATCTCAGTATCTTCATCCGAGCCATCTTCTGAGGAGCCGCTCACCGCCTCTATTAGTTGACCGGCGAGTGCTGGTCAGACCAGTAGCACGAGTGCCAGTACCCGTCCTGAGGTTATAGAGATTTTCGACGACGAGGACGAGGATCCTGAGGAGTGTTCTGATGTGGTTGTGATCTCCTCTGACGATGATAGCTGAGGCCTGAGAGCTGCGGTTGTGCCTTTTGATAGTTTTTTGCGATAGCCTAGCTTTTGTGTTAGTCTCTCATTTTTTGTTAGACTCACTGAGAGAGTAGGGTGTACAAAGTTGACTAGGCTAGTTCGGGCGCCAGCTTAGGAGTTTTCTATATGAACCAGGGGCCGGAGTGTTGATTTGTACATAGTAATATTTCTAAAGGGTAGTATGCTAACTTATTATTATTATTATTATTATTATTATTATTATTATTATTATTATTATTATTATTATTATTATTATTATTATTATTATTATATGACTTGAAAACTTTCAAAGATTTAGCAACTTGAGGGTCTTATCTTGAAAGGCAGACTAAAAAGAAAGACTCACTTCATTTATCCCCAAGACTTGTAACCGCACCGCCTACTCTTACTGTTAGAGTTCCGACTACCCTGAACCCGTAACTGCTTTTACGGAAAGTAATGCTGGCTTGTATATGTTTAATTAGCTGTCCTTGCGAATCTTTTTATAAAATAAAAGTCTTTTCAAAATTCGATAGCACGCTAACCCGATTACAGGCTTAATAATAAATAGTAAAAGTTTCAGTGGAACAAGTTGGTGACACTTGATTTCTAGTATGATCATGACTTACTGGGACTGGGTCGTTACAATTTGGTATCAGAGCAGTTCATTCCTATTAAAGCCTAGGGATATAGACTGAATCATGCTTCATTGCATTCTCTGAGTTGTGTCTCATGCATATAGGATATCGTTGTGATATGAATTGCATGACTGTGGCTGTGTTTCCATTTTAGAGACTATTCACACTTTGCCTGAAATGTTAAGACTGATCACCTTAATATTGCACGTTGGGCGTGAACAGGATCTTGATGGCTGCACGGGGACGAGGATGTGGTAGGCGTGGTTCGAATCCTGTAGAGGAACCGACGAGGGGTGCGGATGCTTTCATAGCTGCAATGAACACCATGGATGAGGCTATGCGTGAAACGGCAACTGCTACTACGCGAGCAATTGACCGTTTAGGAGAGAGGAACGGAGATCGTAACAGAGGACGCAATGGTAAGCGTGGTGGAGACGGTAATGAAAATGAAGGCACTGGAAACCACGATAATCCTATGACACTGGCAACCTTTCTGAAGGTAAATCCGCCCAAGTTTAAGGGGACGCTTGTTGCAACTAAAGCTGACAATTGGTTCTGTGGTATTGAGAAGTCACTGCGAGCGCAACATGTACCAGAAAGGCAACACGTGGAGTTTGCGACCTATATGCTAGAGGGAGAAGCTGAACATTGGTGGCATAGAGTGCAACGCTTGTTGAGGCAGGAGGTGGAGGAGATTGACTGGGACACTTTTAAGGAGGAATTTTACAAAAAGTATTTCCCTAGATCTGTTCGTGATGCTAAAGAAATGGAACTGATGTAGTTGACGCAAGGGAATATGTCAGTGGCAGAATATACTCGGAAATTTGAGGGTTTGTGTCGATTCTCTAAGATCTGTCAGGGAAACCCAGATGATTTTGAAAAATGGAAGTGTTTAAAGTACGAAGGAGGACTTCGCGACGAGCTAATGCATTCATTAGTCCCGCTGGAGATACGGAATTTCGCAGAGCTTGTCAATAAGAGTCAGCTGATGGAAGACTGTGAACATAAGATGGCAGCGTCAAGGATGGGACATCCAAGCTTACCGCCAAAAAACTTTAATAATTTTCATAGGCATGCGGTACAACGGAAAGTTGATTTTAAGGTACCAGGAGTACCTATGCGAGGGAACCAACAAGTTAGAAACTTCCCTACGCGCTCTACAACTGGGAATGGAAATAGGCCAAGACAGGATACCGGTAAGCAAATTCAGCAGCAGAGTCAGGAGGGCCCAACATGTAGGCAATGTGGAAAGAATCACCCTGGTAGGCCTTGTTATCTTGGAATGAGAGTCTGCTACAACTGTGGTGAACCGGGGCATATAGCAAGCAATTGTCCAGAAAAGTTGATTCAAGGAATAGCGAAATCGCAACAGCCAGGGAGAATATTTACAATGACTGCTGAAGATGCTCGTACTCAGACTCCCTGACCCAAGGTCAGTATTGTGTTAAGACTTGCTTCTTAACTGCACTTTATGATTCTGGTGCATCGCATTCTTTTATTTCTTCAACTGCTATCTGTAAGTTGAGACGGGATGAGGAAACATAACATACCTAAGAACTAGAAAATAAGATAAGGACCGATTACTCGCACTTGTTTACAGGTAAAGGAAATTTTGAGGGCAAAATTTTCTTTTAGGAGGGTAGGATGTAACAACTCTAATTTTTGCACTAATGCGAGTTTTTCTTAAAATAATATTTTAAAGGGATTAGTTTTATCTTGACGAGTCGACTTCGAACCCCGAAGTAAAATAAATGGTAATATAATTTTATTATTATGTTATTTATTTATTTTACTTGTTCTAATTATAATGAAGCCTACATAATAATATTAATATTATTATTATCAAGTCCGAGTTTTACTGATAAAACTAATTATTGGTATTTCTTGATGAGTTTAGAATTGCTAATACTTCATCAAATATCTTTCATTTTTCAAGTTACTAATGTCATTTATGTTAGTAACTTATACATATTTAACTTATTATTATTATTATTATTACCGAAAAAAAAAGAAACAAAAGAAGGAATAGAAACGTGAATTACTTGAACTGTGGTAACCCCGATTAAAATAACTACCCTCGACCCTACTAAGAACCCCCCAATTCTTACCCCTTTTCTTCCTCCCCTTCAGATGGAGACCGGAGTTATATTTTACGAGATGGACCCTCCCTATATATACGAGGATATAGTACAGCATAGGTTTTATGTAGTAGCTGCGGAGATTAGGACTCGTGTGTACATTCTGCGTGATCATCCTTTCAGCCACCCGATTGACACTCCAGAGTTTAACCCCGACATGCTCTATGAGTTTCTGCTGCAGTGGCTTCACCCGGATGCTCCATTTCACCCGTTTCATGACGGGCCGGTGCCTCACCAGCATCCTGCTCAGCCTGCGGATCAGGCGGACCCTGAGCCTGAGCCCATGGAGGAGCATATTTCGGAGCCTGTACCGGAGGAGGATATCCCAGTGGAGCAGATCTCAGTATCTTCATCCGAGCCATCTTTTGAGGAGCCACTCACCGCCTCTATTAGTGGACCGGCGAGTGCTGGTCAGACCAGTAGCACGGGTGCCAGTACCCCTCCTGAGGTTATAGAGATTTCCGACGACGAGGACGAGGATCCTGAGGAGTGTTGTGATGTGGTTGTGATCTCCTCTGACGATGATAGCTGAGGCCTGAGAGCTGCGGTTGTGCCTTTTGATAGTTTTTTGCGATAGCCTAGCTTTTGTGTTAGTCTCACATTTTTTGTTAGACTCACTGAGAGAGTAGGGTATACATAGTTGACTAGGCTAGTTCGGGCGCCAGCTTAGGAGTTTTCTATATGAACCAGGGCCCGGAGTGTTGATTTGTACATAGTAATATTTCTAAAGGGTGGTATGCTAACTTATATATATATATATATATATATATATATATATATATATATATATATATACCTGTATGCGTATGTATGGTCTATGCTATGTATTGTGGGTATATATAATGCTGGCTTGTGTATGTTTAATTAGCTGTTCTCGCGAATCTTTTTATAAAATAAAAGTCTTTTCAAAACTCGATAGCACGCTAACCCGATTACAGGCTTAATAATAAATAGTAAAAGTTTCAGTGGAACAAGTTGGTGACACTTGATTTCTAGTATGATCATGACTTACTGGGACTGGGTCATTACAAATTTAAATCAACGGTTAAAACAACTAAAACACCGATATTTCTGATACACTTGAATTTTTTCTTATCTTCTTTGCTATTTTTTTTGTGTGTAATCCACTAATCCTTCTTTTTCTGAAATTGCTAAAAAATCTCATTATAAACTCATAATTAAAAGTTGTACAACTTGAAATCAGAAACAGAATAATTTATAATAATATATAATGGCAAAACCTGTTTTGGTGTCCAAAATTCTTTTGCAATTTTGTCCTTTCTAATCATGTATCTCACTATATGTCAATTATTCCACGTTAAAAAACTTCCACTATCTCACCTCCTCTCTTATCACATATATTTACATTCTCTCTTATCTCATTCATTCACATTCACAGAACTTCTAGAATTATCTCTTTCTTCCCTTGCTATCTCTCATATCAGATTATTATTACTGCATAATAGAAAATTTTTTTTCTTTTCTTATCTATCTTCTCTTGCATCCTTCTCATTTCACTTAAATATAACGTAAAACTAATATAATTTATATTTTCGTCATCAAATATTCATAATAACAGCGGAATGATGTCAAAATAACAGACCGAATAATGATAATATGGGTAAAAATTCTGTATATTTATTTAATTTAATAATATCTTTTTTCTTAAGTTTTGATTCAATAAATCTTTAATTATTGTCCAAGATAATATTGTTATAATTATTATATTATGTTAATATACTTTAGATTTATAACAATATATAATGACAATATCGAAAATTTTAGTGTCTAAATTTAAGTTTCAATATTATTCTTAAAGAGAGGGATTTATTATTAAAAAGAATTCTCCTGTACAATCGTCAAGTTACTCGAAATAAAAAAATTTTCATCTATTTTAAACAGCAACTTCATTAAAAATTTTCTATTGGATATAAATCATTGTTGTAGATTTTTAAAGAATAAAAGTAAAATAGTTTAAATAGGATAATTTTTCTAAATAAATATACAAAGAATAATTTTTTTTCTTTAAATTATTATTATTATCATATTATTTTAATGTACTCTTGGTATTTACTAATTTACACAATATATAATAATAATTGATGTCTAAATTTAAGTTCTAATATTATTCCTTAAAAAAGGTTTATTATTAAAAAATTATTTCATCAGTTACGTTAAATAAAAAACTTTCTACCTATTTTTTCACAGTAATCTCATTAAGATTTTCTTATTGGATATAAATTATTGTTGCAGATTTTTTTTATTTGGATATATTTCTAAAGAATAAAAGTAAAATAGTTCAACAGGGTCTATTTTTTAAAAAATAAATTTACACAAAATAATTTTTCTCTTCAAATTGTTATCATATTCTTTTAATATATTCTAGGTACCTACACAATATATAATGTCAATTGGCGTCTAAATTTAAGTTCCAATATTACCCTTACTGAGAGAAGTTTATTATTAAAAAATTTTTTTCCGTACATTCATACGTTGAATAAAAAAACTTTTACATATTTTTTTCACCAACTTTATTAAGAATTTTCTATTCGATGTAAATTATTCATGTGAAATTTTTTTTATTTTGGATATACTTTTAAAAGAATAAAAGTAAAATAGCTTAACAAGACAATATATTTTTTTTTTAAAATTATGCAGAATAATTTTGGCACCAATATATCGGGATTCATTTTACATATAATTTATTCTTCTAAAAATTAGATGATTGAAAAACTATTAATTATAAAAGAAATCTATTTCTTGACTATAGAAATACATATAATTCACTCTTGAATGTAATCAAAATAAATATATATTTATTTAATTTTTTAAATTTTACATTAATTATTAAAATTATGATACAATAAATGTACTCTTATAAAAAAAATAAAAATAACTTCATAACTATTTTTTCTTGGAAGGAAACATGACTTAATAAATATAAAGTCTAATTTAAACAACTATAGATAAGTAAAATAATTAATAAAAAAACAAACATAAAATTTAACTTTTTTGTTATTTGGTACAAAAATAAATATAATAAAATAAATCATTGTTCTCATACATAATGACATAAAATTTAACATTATTCTTCTCTAGAGCCATCTATTTTTTTAATTTTTATCCTTATATTATTTTTATGCTTTATTTTAATTTTATTAAACAAAAAAGTGTTAATGTCATTTAATTTTAATTTTTAATTTTTATCATAAATAAAAATATGTGACTTTGTATGCATTAGATAATAAAAAAAAACTCATAATAGAAAAAGTTAAATTTACTTTTTTGTTACATTTATAGGAGTGTAGGTAGATAACAAGTATAATTACTCGTGTCATGCACGTGATAAAATTGAAATTATAATTTTAAATTATTTTTTTTTAAATTAATTTGAATTATAATAGTTTGATTAATAAAAAAGTAACATGTTATGTATTATTTTTTTAATTTAGTGTTAATTGAATTAACTCTAAAATAGTTATTAATCAGTTTTAATAATCTATTTTTTTCAATAAATCAGACATATATACTGAATGTGATCATAAATAATATAGTAATAGTTAAATCTACCAATAAATATATTAGTTATTATCACACTATAAAACAAATTAAATATAAAGGCTATTAGCACTTATAAATCTATAAAATCGCACTGTCTTTGTTCGTGTGCAAGGGTTTACTTATCAAATAAACTTAAAATATGAACAAAAAAATTTATAAATTGGACCTAGCATTACTTGAAAGAATAATGAAAAATAATCAACTTACGTTATCATCCATGAGAACCATTTTTATGTAAGTTGTCTTGCTCTTGTCAAATTTGGATGAGACTTTCCATAACCTTATATATTAATTTTGTTAAATATATATATATATATATATATATATATATATATATATATATATATATATATTACGCTAGTTTTTCTTAATATATATACATATACATAAATAATTCTATACATATACATGAATAAAAAATATATGAATTATATTTTATTAAACTTTATGTTACCGGTTATTAAAAATATTAAAATATATGAATAAAAAATATTTATAAAATGGACCTAACATCACTTGAAAGAATCATGAAAAATAATCAACTTACCTTACTATCCATGAGAACCATTTCTATGTAAGTTGTCTTGTTCTTGTCAAATTTGGATAGAACTTTCTATAACCTTATATATTAATTTTGTTATATATATATATATATATATATATATATATATATATTACGCTAGTTTTTCTTAATATATATACATATACATAAATAAAAAATATGTGAATTATATTTTGTTAAGTTCTATGTTACCGGTTATTAAAAACATCTAAATCACATATATTAATTATTCTTTTGCTATAATTATTTGGTTATATATATATGATTATTTTTTATTCTACAATTGTGCAATAATTTTTTATTTTTTATATCTATATATATTCCTCAATTTCGACTCCATTCATACGCATATTAACAGTTTTTTTTTCTAATAGTGATGTTTTAATTTTTCATTTTCCTTTCTTTCACGTATCTTTCTTTTTTTCTAAATAGTGATGTTTTAATATTTTTTTAAATACATTTTTTTAATAATTACATTACTAATCTGAAATATAAAATGAGAAAGAAAATAAACTTAAAAATCAGAAAAAAAAAAGAAATTTTATATTAAAAATATAAAAATAATATATTCAAAAAGAATAGTCGTAATATATAAATTGAGTCAACAATTTAAATTTTTCTAAAACTAATTTAATCAAATACCAATATTAGAAATAAATTACTTAAATAATATTTAATCTATTCTAGTCCTTAGGCACGTATAGATTAGAGTCATTCTCGTAATGACAACGAACTGAAACAACGTCGTAAGTTCGAACATTTAGAATTCGTGCAAATTCAGACCATTCCTTTGTTCTTTGAAAACCTTCTGTATCCCTGATAGAGTTGAATCGAAATTTTTTTTATGAAAAAAGAGTTACGGAGATGGCTTTGATGTGTTGGAGACCAAATAAAATAGTATCTCTAGTTTTATTCTCATTTAATTCTAAATAAAAAATAATAATGACTTATTTAATTCAGCATTTTTGATAATAAATGAGATGACCATTATATAAGTCATTTAATGTAAAATAGCTTAATTTACGATTATAATTAATATATGTATTGCCCATAAATAGATTAGGAAATAATAATTTCGTAACAAAATAATCATTCAATTTGAATTACAATTAATTGATTGATAGAAATTATAATAAATTGTATGATATTTAAAAAATTAACCAAATCAATTAGTTGATATAATTAATTTATTATAATAAAATGAATTTAATGAATTAAAAGAAATAAATCGAAAAATACTATCAGAAACATGTTACGATAGTTTTATCATTAAGTACAAAAATTTAATTTTTACATAATAGAATAGATATTTACAGATTATTATATTAAACACAGACAAAAAAAATACACTAAACAAAATAAAAGCATCAATGGTAAAATATAACCTAAAAAATATAATAATTGTGAATTATAATAAATTTATATATGAGAAGTAAAAGTAAAATAACAATGTATATATTAATTGTGAATCACAGAAAGAAGACAATATACATATATATATGAATTGAAGTACACATGACAAAATAGAATATTACAAAACAAAATTATAAAAATAACATAAAAATCACACATTTTTTTTTGTTAATCAGAAGCTAAAATAAAAAAAAGTATGCGCCTAATAATAAGCAATTAAAATAAACAAAAATTTTAAAAATATAAAAAAATAAAATTTATAAATAAAGATAAAAAAATAAAAATTCAATAAATTACAAAAATTGTACCTAAACACGAGAGAGAGGGGGAGGGAGGGAGAGAAAGAGAAAAGAAAGCGAATGAGTAAAAAACATTTGATCTTGTATAAATAGAGGGTATTGAAAAAAATAAACTAATTAAATTAATTTATATTTTTCGTTATCATATTTATTATTTATTAAATAATTCGATATTTACTCCAATCAAATCAAATAATTAATATAATTAACTAAATTAATTAATTGATATAATTAATTATAATAAATGGTAAAATTTGAATGTCCAATCAAATTAATTAATTAATTAATTATAATTGATTTGCTTTAACGAATTAAATGAAATAAATCAGAAAACATCTTAAGAGCATGTCGCATCAGTTTTGTTATTAAGTGCAAAAATATGATTTTTATATAATAGAATAAATAGATAATAAAGATATTTTCTTAAATTAGTATAATTGTGCATTATTCATTAAATATTAATTGTAATATTGCAATATAATTATAATAAAGATATTTTTTAAAATAAATTTATTTAGAGAAATATAAATTGGTTATTAATAACCGGAGTCATTATCATATTATTATTATTATTATTATTATTATTATTATTATTATTATTATTATTATTATTATTATTATATTTTCGATTGATAATTGATAAATAGTTTAATAATACATTAAATATTAATTTGATATAATTATAATGAAGATATGTTCCTAAATTAGTATAATTATGTATTATTCATTAAATATTAATTATAATAAAGATATTTTGTATAAAATAATTTAGAATAGAGAAAAGTGTATTCATTTTGGAGGGAAAACGGAGTCATGAGGGATCGACACCTCACCTTCATTAGTTGGGAAAAAACCCAGTTTTAGTATATTAAGTAGATTCTATTATATCTTCCTAAACGAACCTAAACAACTCTACACTAATAGCCCGTGCCATGTCGTGTTTTTCAAGGCTTATATTTAGGAATATATAGAATTTTAATAATAATACACTGGTAATTGAAATAGTTTATATACGGATTTTTTAAGTTATTATTATTATTATTATTATTATTATTATTATTATTATTATTATTATTATTATTATTGGATAATAAATAAGAATTAGAATTATATTAATATTTTTAAAATTAATATAATTAAAATAACTAAAAATATTTAAAATTAATGTGCGTTATTAATATCATAAAATTTGATCATTTTATCATTAGATTCAAATATTCTTATCATAATTACTTAGAGCTAAGTCTCAGAGTGGTCCCTGAAGTTACACTCGTGCTTCATTGTAGTCCCTAAAATTATTAATTACCCAAATTGGTACCTAAAGTTAAACGCCGAGACTCAGTGTTGTCCTTCCGGCACATTTTCTCCAGGTGGCGTTATCGGAAAGCTGATGTGGCTAATTTGGTGACACGCGGGCAATCATAACGGCTAGCTGAGGTAGATGAACGAATTTTATTGACTCGATTTGGTCCCTAATTCGAAGTTTAAAATCCCTAATTCCCAAATCTGAAGATCAACCTCCAGTGCCCTTCTCTTCTCTTCTGGTCCCTTCCGTTGGTTTCTCTGCAACATCTTGATACCCAGACGACAATGGCTAGTGCGAGCAATACTGCTGGAAGCTCGAACAACCCACGATCGTTTGGAAGCATCATGAGAAGAATGAACAGGAACAGGGATTCGCGTTTGTCAGAATGGTGTAGATGCGGTTTGAGAGCAGTGCTGCGATGGTCAACGACTGATTCTAATCCAGGGAGACCCTTCGTGGGTTGCCCAACTACAATGTAAGTGGTTGTTGTTGTTGTTGTTTACTGTAATTTTGGATATAAATTTGGTTGATTCTTTTACCTTGGTGCAGACTGTAGGCAAGAAGTGGTGTGGTTTGTTTATGTGGATTGATAAAATTCTTGAAGAAGATGTGATCACATGTGATGGTAGAGCAAGCCCTTCAATTGACAATGAAGAATGGAAGATGAAGTTTGCTTGGAAACTTGGAAGATTAGAGTCTGAAGTTAGAGTTCTAAAAGTGGGTGAAGTTTTGGTGTTTGTATTTATGCTGCTGGTTACAGTAGCTATTCTTGTCTTCAAGTTAGATAGGCAGTTTGGCCAATTGTATCTGGGAAGAAACATATGAATTATGCATGTTGTTGCTGTAGTTGTACCTGTCAGTTTGTTTGAAAGAAATGAAAATTAAAGTGATTGAGACTAGTGTGCTTGCATATGTTTGAATTTGGAGAAACAAGATGAACTACCAATTTATTCATCCAAAATATAACTGTTGTCAATAAAATAGGAGTTTATAGTGTTTGGAAAGCATCTTAATTTCATATGAGAGTGCAAAATAAAACCAAAAATCTGTCACAGATCTCTTCAAGAAAGTCATAATTCATATTTCATATTTTAGTGATTACATCCAAAATAAGGCATTATAAAGCCAGAACAATAGTCACCAACTATATCAGAGTTTTCAAAACATAAGTGTCATAAGTTTTCAATCTCCAACACTGGAATTGTAAGCAAGAAAGCATGCATAGTACATTACTTCAGCAAAACAGACAAATAAAGACACCATACTGTCCCTAAATATAAAAAACTAAGTCACTAATTCTTGGTTCTGGGTGGCATGAATCCCGGATTAGGCACAAATCGCATTGCTGGTAGATTCGTTGCTGTTTCAGTGCTTGCAGGCTGACTGCTTGTTGGGAGAGTGCTTGCAGATGGAGTGCTTACAGATGGAGTACTGGCAGATGGAGGAGATGGAGTGCTTGCAGATGGGGTGCTGGATGGTTGGGTGGTAGCAGTAGGTGTGGACAACTTTCTCTTAGGAGGCAGTTTGGATGGCCGAACAGGAGGTGGTTGCACCTATGTATGAAACACCAAAAATTTAATGTGACTAAGAAAAATTAATGTATGAGCACAATACATGTATATATATGGGTAAATAATATTACCCACCTGTTGCGAGTCATCAGTTTCTGACATAATAGGCTGACTAAGATCAAGCTGAATCTCAACCTGATCCTGTGACACAGCTGGGGCATCACCACCATTTACAGCAGCAGTTGGAGCAAAATTGTTGACTTCACCTCCATTAGCATCAGAATTAGCAGTAGCAGCAGCCGCCACCACAGCAGCTGATTCTTCATCAACGGCCCTCTTATGACAGTTCCTCTGTGTGACTAGATTCACCACAATAGCGACAATGTCCTTTTTTATGAACTCTTTTCATTGAGGTCTTCTGCTTCTTGCCTTTACTTGGCTCCTCATCAGCATCCTTTCTTATTTTCTTCTTGATTGGCCCTGGCTTCTTCTTGAACTTTGGTGCTTGAGGTCTATTATAAGGTGATTTCTCTCACAGTGCCTGGCCAGGAATTGGATTTATATGGAAGCCATAGGTGTTGTTGTATGATTCCATGGTCAACCAGCTATGACAGAATTCATCTGGCCTTCTACCAGCCCTGGCCAAAGCGGCACATGCATGCACACATGGCATCCCTACATAGAACATCACAGCCATACATAAACATAATTCGAACTACAAATCGAAAATAAAAAACATTAAAAAATATGCATAAAAAAAATCATACCACTTAGTTGCCAAAAACCACAGGTGCATGATCTCTTGCCTAAGTCCACAGCCATATTTGTAGGCCACCCATGAACTTCAAATATTTCGTAATCTGCATCACCAGACCACATGGGAACCCATTTTTTTGATTCCTTTCTTATCTTTTCCAACCTACTTCTCTGTATTAGAGGTAGAATCCCGTCATTATTCCTCAACTTCACCTTGTTCCTGGCTATAGATCTCATGATGTACATCCTAACCTCCTCCAACAGTGTGATAATAGGCTTGGCTCTAGGGTCCTTGATCCGTGAGTTGAAAACCTCACATGCATTATTGCAGATATTGTCCATTTTTGGTGCAATGCTGAAGAATGCCCTGCTCCAGGAATTCTTTGGCCATTTGCATAGATAACTCCAAGCATCCTTATTTAGCTTTTCCAATTTTTTCATCCCTTCCATAAATCCCTCTTGAGTCGTAGACCTTGCACACTCCCAAAGCAAACCTCTAAGCTAATTATCCTTCCACTGTTTGTTGAAGTTCCTCCATAAATGCCATACACAGAATCTGTGATGGACATTTGGGAACACATCCTGAACTGCATGAATTAGACCCTGTAAATTCAACAAGCCAGTCATAAAGTTTCAAATCGAACCTCAAAAAGGTCCCTAATGTTATTTTAATGAACTTATAGTGGTCCCTAAAATTGTGTAAGTGACATCAACTTGGTCCTTAGCTTAGCTGAGTACACAGATACTACCCTCTATAATGCAACCATCAACTATGCAGCATACAACAATTACTCAATCTGAGTAAACAAATTTATATTTATAAACCAGCAGATATTCAATTCAACAATTATTTAATTTACACAACAATTATTCAATTTATACTACTATTATTCACTACTCAGCATCAGGTATATCTAAGAATCACTACTATTATTTAGGATAACTAGCAATATATATGCATACCTTTTGCATGTCTGAAATAAAACACCAACCATGTTGCTTGTAGTCACCCAAGTCTTGGTGCAACAATTCCAGAAACCATTGCCAATTCTCCGTGTTTTCGATGGACACTATTGCATAAGCAATCACATAAATGTGATTGTTTGCGTCTTGACCAATTGCAGAGAGGATTTGACCACCATGTTTTGTTTTTAGAAATGCTCCATCCAACCCTATAAGTGGTCTACAGCCAGCCTTGAACCCTCTTTTACACCCATCAAGGCAAATGTACATCCTATCAAAAGTTGGATCTTCATCAGGATTGGGATGAGGTGTAACACCAATACTCACAGTGGAGCCAGGATTAGTTTTCAGTAATGTCAACCCGTAATCCCTAACCATACCATACTGGGCAGCAGCATCTCCATAAATTATGGCCCTAGCATCCCCTAGAGCCCTTGTCAGTGAAGATTTATTGAGGTCCAAGTCGCACTTACTCTTAAAGTACTGGGCAGCTTCACAATGTCTAAGGTTGGGATATTTTCTTAATTTCCCAACCAGTTTGCAACCCAGCCACTTCATGTTAGCTATCCTGTTCTTAGTCTCTCTAGGACAAGTGTGATCGTCCATAAATATCTTGATCTGCCAGCATTTACCCTCACTGTCCATGGAAGCATATACTACCCAGCCACACTCCTCTCCCTTACAAACAACCCTCATCCTTAAATTGTCATTCTTCTTCCACCAGGTCCGCCTTCCCTCCTGGATACAGTACTCACGAACAGCTTCCTTGAATTCTATCTTCGAATTAAATTTCATCCCAACCTTTAGTTTAAGCTCACCAAACCTTCCTCCTTCCCTAAATACCAGAAACACCTCATCTGACTCAACCTCGTCTAACTCATCCTCAGAGTTCAGTGGAGTCTTCATTTTCTCAGAGTGCCAAGACTCTCCACCATCAAATTCATCATATGCTCCATCTTGAGCATCATAATATGCTCCCGTTTCACCAACCTTCGGAATCGGGCCAAAGAAGAATTCATCATCTTCAGACCCTGACTCTGCACACACAATTCCATCATCCTCGAGCATAACTGAACTCTTTTCATTAACTTCTTTATTATCTGTTGTAGTCCTCTTTTTAGCATCACTCTTCTTTCCAGTTGATCTCTTTCCAACCACTTCTTCTTCCTCACTAGAGACATCATCAGCAGCAGGCCTATACGGTTCGTCCTCTACATTGTCATAACTGTCATGGGAGTCTGAAGATTCTTCCTCACTAGACAAGCTAACAAACACAGTCTCAGGATCCTTTCCCTTAACAGATGCACTTCCAAAAGTTCCAGTTGCAGCTGATCTTGTTAAAGGCCTCCTAGCATGTAATGTTGCATTCTTTACTTTTTGAGGGCCTTTCTTTGGTATATCAGACCTCCTTGATTTTTGTGATGTTAATCTTGTTAGATGTTTTGAAGTGGGCTGGGCCGTTGACTTTGGTGGTGGGTTGGGCTTCGTAGTAGGAGCAGCAGTGGACTGGCCCATTCTTTTTGGTGGTGGGTTGGGCTTAGAAGTAGTAGCAACTGTGGGTTTGGCCATTGTTTTTGGTGGTGGGGTGGGCTTAACACTGGGAGCAGTAGCTGTGGGTGCTGCCATTTCTTTGGGTGGTGATTTGGAATAACTAACAGAAGTTGCAGTAGTGTGACTCTTATGCTTTGGTCCTGAAATACCTTTACCAGTAGGCATAGTTGGGGGGATTGTTGTTGGAGTAGGAATTGTGGTGTTCATTGGTTCTGAGGTTGGAATCGGTGGTGATGTGGTGGAAATTGTATTGGCTGTCACATTGATGCTGGGGTATGTATGTGGAATAGGGTCTGGTAGCACTATCAACTCCTTGCCTTTGGAAGATGCTAGTCCTGTTTTCTCATCAAACACAGGTTCAGAGACCCCATGTTCATAATACACATGGACAATTCCCTTGTTGGTCTGACCAGCATAACACATCTCTATGAGCTCTTTGTCATGTGTCAAAACTCTAAGACCACTTTGCAATGGCCTATTAGGCACCAGGTGATGACAAGTCATCTTAGCCTAGTTTTACTAGTCTTTTTCTTTGTTTTTATTAGGTTTTATGCACTTTCTTGCATTATAAGTAAGTAATTTAGAATGGAATTGCATGGTTTTTTTGAATCAATCAACCACCATTTAATTGATACTAAATCATGAGATTTAAGCTAAATTTAATTGAAATTTAAATGATTTGTAAACCTTGTGAATTTGGTGATACTTTGATTGGTTGTTTTGATTACTTGTAGGTGAAGAAAAGAAGAAAATAAGAAAGCGTGGCCAAAGAAGCGTGGCCCAAGGAGGAGAAGAAGTGGCAAAAGAAACAAAGAGGCGTGGCACAATGAAAGAGGCAAGCCACAATACTCTACTGGGAGCATAACAAAGAACTAAGGAAGCGAGCTTGGATGCTACGCTCTTGATGAGCGGATAATTTATACGCTTTTTGACATTGTTTTTAGTATGTTTTTAGTAGGATCTAGTTACTTTTAGGGATGGTTTTAATAGATTTTGTGTTAAATTCACATTTCTGGACTTTACTATGAGTTTGTGTATTTTTCTGTGATTTCAGGTATTTTCTGGCTGAAATTAAGGGACTTGAGCAGAAATCAGATTCAGAGGTTGAAAAAGGACTGCTGATGCTGTTGGATTCTGACCTCCCTGCACTCAAAGTAGATTTTCTGGAGCTACAGAACTCGAAATGGCGCGCTTCCAATTGCGTTGGAAAGTAGACATCCAGGGCTTTCCAGCAATGTATAATAGTCCATACTTTGGCCAAGAATTGACGACGTAAACTGGCGTTCAACGCCAGCCTTCTGCCCAAATCTGGCGTCCAGCGCCAGAAAAGGATCCAAAACCAGAGTTGAACGCCCAAACTGGCACAGAAACTGGCGTTCAACTCCACAAATGGCCTCTGCACGTGTAACACTCAAGCCCAAGCCCAAGCACACACCAAGTGGGTCCCGGAAGTGGATTTATGCATCAATTACTTACTCATGTAAACCCTAGTAGCTAGTTTATTATAAATAGGACCTTGTACTATTGTATGAGGCATCTTTTGATCATCTTAGGATCTTAGGATCATCTTTGGACGCCTGGTTCTTAGATCAGAGGGGCTGGCCTCTCGGCCATGCCTGGACCTTTCACTTATGTATTTTTAACGGTAGAGTTTCTACACTCCATAGATTAAGGTGTGGAGCTCTGCTGTTCCTCAAAGATTAATGCAAAGTACTACTGTTTTCTATTCAATTCTTCTTATTTCTCTTCTAAGATGTTCATTCGCGCTTAACTGTGATGAAGGTGATGATCTGTGACATTCATCACCTTCCTCAACCCACGAACGTGTGCCTGACAACCACCTCCGTTCTATATCCGATTGAATGAGTGTCTCTTAGATTCTTTAATCAGAATCTCCGTGGTGTAAGCTAGAATGATGGCGGCATTCAAGAGAATCCGGAAGGTCTAAACCTTGTCTGTGGTATTCCGAGTAGGATTCAATGATTGAATGACTGTGACGAGCTCCTAACTCGCGATTGCAGGGCGTTAGTGACAAACGCAAAAGGATAGTAAATCCTATTCCAGCATGATCGAGAACCGACAGATGAATAGCCGTGCCGTGACAGGGTGCGTGAGCATATTATTCACTGAGAGGATAAGATGAAGCCATTGACAAGGGTGATGCCTCCAGACGATTAGCCGTGCCGTGACAGGGCATTGGATCATTTTCCCGAGAGATGACCGAAAGTAGCCATTGACAGTGGTGATGTATCACATAAAGCCAGCCATGGAAAGGAGTGAGACTGATTGGATGAAGATAGCAGGAAAGCAGAAGTTCAGAGGAACGAAAAGCATCTCCATCTGAAATTCCTACCAATGATTTACATAAGTGCCTCTATCCCTATTTTATTATTCATTATTCGAAAACCATATCACTGTTTTATATCTGCCTGACTGAGATTTACAAGGTGACCATAGCTTGCTTCATACCAACAATCTCCGTGGGATTCGACCCTTACTCACGTAAGGTATTACTTGGACGACCCAGTGCACTTGCTGGTTAGTTGTACGGAGTTGTGTCCACACATAGTTGTACGAATTAGGATCAAAGCACCAAGTTTTTGGCGCCGTTGCCGGGGATTGTTCGAGTATGGACAACTGACGGTTCATCTTGTTGCTCAGATTAGGTAATTTTCTTTTTGGTTTTGTTTTCAAAAATTTTTCAAAAATCTTTCAAAAATTCCTCACTTGTTTTCGAAAAAAATTTTTTTACTAAAAATAATGTTTTTAAAAATAAATTATTCTATGGCTTCAAAATTTTTAAGAATGAATTCTAGTGTTTCATGAAATATGTTGAATCATATCTGGCTGTAAAGCCATACCCAAACTACTTTGGGATTGGTATTCAACTAATCACTCCAGCCCATGTAATTATATGTTAAAGCTTGGCTGGCTGTTAAGCCATGCCAGACCCTTTGATTGGAGCTTTAAGACTAACATGGTAAGATTCCTGGAATTCATATTAAAAATTTTGGAATCCTTATTTTTCCTTTTTCTAAATAACTTTTCGAAAAATATAAAATAAAAATCCAAAAAAATTAGAAAATCATAAAAATAAAAAAAAAATATTTTTGTGTTTCTTGTTTGAGTCTTGAGTCATGTTATAAGTTTGGTGTCAATTGCATATGCATCTTGCATTTTTTCGAAAATATCATGCATTAATAGTGTTCTTCATGATCTTCAAGTTGTTCTTGGTAAGTCTTCTTGTTTGATCTTGATGATTTTTTGTTTTGTGTCTTTTCATGTTTATCATATGCATTCTTGAATTCTTAGTGCGTAAGCATTAAAGAATTCTAAGTTTGGTGTCTTGCATGTTTTTTTTTGCATTAAAAATTTTTCAAAAATATGTTCTTGATGTTCATCATGTTCTTCATAGTGTTCTTGGTGTTCATCTTGACATTCATAGCATTCTTGCATGCATTCATTGTTTTGATCTAAAAATTTCATGCATTGCATAATTTTCATGTTTTCATAAAAATTCAAAAAATCAAAAAAAAAAATATCTTCCCCTTTTTCTCTCATCAAATTCGAAAATTTGAGTTGACTTTTTCAAAAAATTTTAAAATCAAATTGTTTCTCATGAGTCAAATCAAAATTTCAATTTGAAAATCTTATCTTTTTCAAAAATCAAATATTTTTCAAAATTCTTAGTTATTTTCGAAAATTCCAAAAATATTTTTCAAAAATCTTTTTCTTATTTTTATACCAAATTTTCGAAAATAACATAATCAATTAATGTTTTGATTCAAAAATTTGAAGTTTGTTACTTGCTTGTTAAGAAAGATTCAAACTTTAAGTTCTAGAATCATATCTTGTGATTTCTTGTGAATCAAGTCATTAATTGTGATTTTAAAAATCAAATCTTTTTCAAAAACTAATCTCTATCATATCTTTTCAAAATATCGTCTTATCTTATCTTTTTCAAAAATATCTTTTCAAAATATCTTCTCTAACTTCCTAACTTCCTATCTTTTCAAAATTTGTTTCAACTAACTTTTTGTTTGTTTCTTAACTTTTCAAAACCACCTAACTAACTCTCTTTCTCTCATTTTTCGAAAATATCTTCCCCCTTTTTCAAAATTTCTTTTTAATTAACTATTATTTTAAATTTTAAATTCTAATTTTCGAAAAAAAAAAATTCGAAAAATACTAACAATTTTCAAAAACCAATTTTCAAAAATCACTAACTCTTTTTCAAAATAATTTTCGAAAATTATTCCTCCCCCATCTCATTCTATTTATTCATTCATATCCTAACATCTCATCTCACATTCCAATCCTCACAGTTGTGTTTCTTCCTTTACATCACATCCTTTATCTCCCACTCTTCTTCTACTTACAAAGGGATCCCTATACTGTGGAATAAAGGATCTCTATCATTATTATCATTTTTCTGGCCATTCTTCCTTGTCATATGAGCAGGAGCAAGGATAAGAACATTCTTGTGGAAGCAGATCCAGAACCTGAAAGAACTCTGAAGAGAAAATTAAGAGAAGCTAAAATACAACAATCCAGAGATAACCTTTCAGAAATTTTCGAACAGGTAGAGGAGATGGCAGGCGAAAATAATAATAATGAAAGGAGGATGCTTGGTGACTTTACTGCACCTAATTCCAATTTACATGGAAGAAGCATCTCCATTCCTGCCATTGGAGCAAACAATTTTGAGCTGAAACCTCAATTAGTTTCTCTGATGCAGCAGAACTGCAAGTTTCATGGACTTCCATCTGAAGATCCTTTTCAGTTCTTAACTGAATTCTTGCAGATATGTGATACTGTTAAGACTAATGGAATAGATCCTGAAGTCTACAGGCTCATGCTTTTCCCTTTTGCTGTAAGAGACAGAGCTAGATTATGGTTGGATTCTCAACCCAAAGACAGCCTGAACTCTTGGGATAAGCTGGTCACGGCTTTCTTAGCCAAGTACTTTCCTCCTCAAAAGCTGAGCAAGCTTAGAGCGGATGTTCAAACCTTCAGACAGAAAGAAGGTGAATCTCTCTATGAAGCTTGGGAAAGATACAAACAGTTGACCAAAAAGTGTCCTTCTGACATGCTTTCAGAATGGACCATCCTGGATATATTCTATGATGGTCTGTCTGAGTTATCTAAGATGTCATTGGACACCTCTGCAGGTGGATCCATTCACCTAAAGAAAACGCCTGCAGAAGCTCAAGAACTCATTGACATGGTTGCTAATAACCAGTTCATGTACACTTCTGAAAGGAATCCTGTGAGTAATGGGACGCCTATGAAGAAGGGAGTTCGTGAGGTTGATACTCTGAATGCCATATTGGCTCAGAATAAAATAATGACTCAGCAAGTCAATATGATTTCTTAGAGTCTGCATGGAATGCAAGCTGCATCCAACAGTACTCAAGAGGCATCTTCTGAAGAAGAAGCCTATGATCCTGAGAACCCTGCAATAGCAGAGGTAAATTACTTAGGTGAACCTTATGGAAACACCTATAACTCAACATGGAGAAATCATCCAAATTTCTCATGGAAGGATCAAAAGCCCCAACAAGGCTTTAATAATGGTGGAAGAAACAGGTTTAGCAATAGCAAACCTTTTCCATCATCAACTCAGCTACAGACAGAAAACTCTGAACAAAATGCTTCTAATTTAGCAAATCTAGTCTCTGATCTATCTAAGGCCACTGTACGTTTCATGAATGAAACAAGGTCTTCCATTAGAAATCTGGAAGCACAAGTGGGCCAGCTGAGTAAAAGGATCACTGAAATCCCTCCTAGTACTCTCCCAAGCAATACAGAAGAGAACCCAAAAGGAGAGTGCAAGGCCATTGACATAAGCGCCATGGCCGAACCTGTGAGGAGAGGAGAGGACGTGAATCCCAAGGAGGAAGACCTCCTGGGACGTCCAGTGATCAATAAGGAGCTTCCCTCTGGGGAACCAAAGGACTCTGAGGCTCATCTAGAGACCATAGAGATCCCATTGAACCTCCTTATGCCCTTCATGAGCTCTGATGAGTATTCCTCTTCTGAAGAGAATGAGGATGTTACTGAAGAGCAAACTGCCAAGTTTCTTGGTGCAATCATGAAGCTAAATGCCAAATTGTTTGGCATTGATGCTTGGGAAGTTGAACCTCCCTTGTTCATCAATGAACTAAGTGATCTGGATCAACTGACATTACCTCAGAAGAGACAGGATCCTGGAAAGTTCATACTACCTTGTACCATAGGCACCATGATCTTCAAAGCTCTGTGTGACCTTGGTTCAGGTATAAACCTCATGCCCCTCTCTGTAATAGAGAAACTGGGAATCTATGGGGTGCAAGCTGCTAAAATCTCACTAGAGATGGCAGACAGCTCAAGAAGACAGGCTTATGGACACGTAGAAGATGTATTGGTAAAAGTTGAGGGCCTTTACATCCCTGCTGATTTCATAGTCCTGGATACTGGAAAGAAAGAGGATGAATCCATCATCCTAGGAAGACCTTTCCTGGCCACAGCAAGAGCTGTGATTGATGTTGACAGAGGTGAAATAGTCCTTCAATAGAACGAGAACTCCCTTGTATTCAAAACTCAAGGATCTCCCTCTGCAACCATGGAGAGGAAGCAGGAAAAGCTTCTCTCCAAGCAGAGTCAACCAGAGCCCCCACAGTCAAACTCTAAGTTTGGTGTTGAACTCCCATATCCAAACTCTAAGTTTGGTGTTGGAGAGTTTCAACAAAGCTCTGCCCATCTGTCAGGCTCCATGAGAGCCCACTGTCAAGCTATTGACATTAAAGAAGCGCTTGTTGGGAGGCAACCCAATGTTTATCTAATTCTTATTTGTTTTTCATGTTTTCTTAGGTTCATGATCATGTGGAATCACAAAATAAATAGAAAAATTGAAAACGGAATCAAAAACAGCAGAAGAAAAATCACACCCTGGAGGAGCATCTGTCTGGCGTTCAAACGCCAGAACAGAGCATAGTTCTGGCGCTGAACGCCCAGAATGGGAGCATCCTGGCGCTGAACGCCCAGAACAAGCATGGTTCTGGCGTTCAACGCCAGAAATGGCAGCAAAGGGGCGTTGAACGCCCAAAATGGGCACCAACCTGGTGCTGAACGCCCAGAGTTGTGTGCAAGGGCATTTTGCATGCCTAAATTGGTGCAGGGATGTAAATGCCTTGACACCCCAAGATCTGTGGACCCCACAGGATCCCCACCTACCTTCACTCACTCTCTTCTCTCTTCTCAATCATCCTCTATTCCCAATAAACACTCATCCCTTCTATCTTCCATTTACCACTCACACCCATACACCCACTTACCTTCAAAAATTCAACATCTCTTCCCCACCCAATCCCACCCATATGGCCGAATACACACTCCCATCCATCTCCTCCATATCTTCTTCTTATTCTTCTATTCTTTCTTCTTTTGCTCGAGGGCGAGCAACATTCTAAGTTTGGTGTGGTAAAAGCATAGCTTTTTTGTTTTTTCCATAACCATTGATGGCACCTAAGGCCAGAGAAACCTCTAGAAAGAGGAAAAGGAAGACAAAAGCTTCCATCAAGGGTCTATAGCTCAGTGGGAGAACATTTGACTGCAAATCAAGAGATCCCTGAGATACCTCAGGGGATACATTTTCTTCCACACAATTATTGGAAGCAACTAAGGGTGGAACATCAAGAGCACTCCATCATCCTTCATGAAATCAGAGAAGATCTAAAAGCAATGAAGGAGGAGCAGCCAAGGCAAGGAAGAGACATAGAAGAGCTCAAGAACATCACTAAGGTGGACTCATTCCTTGTTCTTACTTTCTCTGTTTTTCATTTTCTATGTTATGTGCTTATCTATGTTTGTGTCTTCATTACATGATCATTAGTAGTTAGTAACTCTGTCTTAAAGTTATGAATGTCCTATGAATCCATCACCTCTCTTAAAATAAAAACTGTTTTAATTCAAAAGAACAAGAAGTACATGAGTTTTGAATTTATCGTTGAACTTAGTTTAATTATATTGATGTGGTGATAATGCTTCTTGTTTTCTGAATGTATGCTTGAACAGTGCATATGTCTTTTGAAGTTGTTGTTTAAGAATGTTAAATATGTTGGCTCTTGAAAGAATGATGACTAGGAGACATGTTATTTGATAATCTGAAAAATCATAAAAATGATTCTTGAAGCAAGAAAAAGCAGCAAAGAGCAAAGCTTGCAGAAAAAAAAAAGGCGAAAAAAAAAAAGCAAAAAGCAAGCAGAAAAAGCCAATAACCCTTAAAATCAAAAGGCAAGGGCAAATAAAAAGGATCCCAAGGCTTTGAGCATCAGTGGATAGGAGGGCCTAAAGGAATAAAATCCTGGTCTAAGCGGCTAAACCAAGCTGTCCCTAACCATGTGCTTGTGGCGTGTAGGTGTCAAGTGAAAACTTGAGACTGAGCGGTTAAAGTCAAGGTCCAAAGCAAAAAAAGAGTGTGCTTAAGAACCCTGGACACCTCTAATTGGGGACTTTAGCAAAGCTGAGTCACAATCTGAAAAGGTTCACCCAATTATGTGTCTGTGGCATTTATGTATCCGGTGGTAATACTGGAAAACAAAGTGCTTAGGGCCACGGCCAAGACTCATAAAGAAGCTGTGTTCAAGAATCATCATACTGAACTAAGAGAGTCAATAACACTATTCGAAATCTGAAGTTCCTATAGATGCCAATCATTCTGAACCTCAATGGATAAAGTGAGATGCCAAAACTATTCAAGAGGCAAAAAGCTATAAGTCCCGCTCATATGATTGAAGCTCTATTTCATTGATAGTTTGGAATTTATAGTATATTCTATTCTTTTTATCCTATTTTGATTTTCAGTTGCTTGGGGACAAGCAACAATTTAAGTTTGGTGTTGTGATGAGTGGATAATTTATACGCTTTTTGACATTGTTTTTAGTATGTTTTTAGTAGGATCTAGTTACTTTTAGGGATGTTTTTAATAGATTTTGTGTTAAATTCACATTTCTGGACTTTACTATGAGTTTGTGTGTTTTTCTGTGATTTCAGGTATTTTCTGGCTGAAATTAAGGGACTTGAGCAGAAATCAGATTCAGAGGTTGAAAAAGGACTGCTGATGCTGTTGGATTTTGACCTCCCTGCACTCAAAGTGGATTTTCTGGAGCTACAGAACTTGAAATGGCGCGCTTCCAATTGCGTTGGAAAGTAGACATCCAGGGCTTTCCAGCAATGTATAATAGTCCATACTTTGGCCAAGAATTGACGACGTAAACTGGCGTTCAATGCCAGCCTTCTGCCCAAATCTGGCGTCCAGCGCCAGAAAAGGATCCAAAACCAGAGTTGAACGCCCAAACTGGCACAGAAACTGGCGTTCAACTCCACAAATGGCCTCTGCACGTGTAACACTCAAGCCCAAGCCCAAGCACACACCAAGTGGGCCCCGGAAGTGGATTTATGCATCAATTACTTACTCATGTAAACCCTGGTAGCTAGTTTATTATAAATAGGACCTTGTACTATTGTATGAGGCATCTTTTGATCATCTTAGGATCTTAGGATCATCTTTGGACGCCTGGTTCTTAGATCAGAGGGGCTGGCCTCTCGGCCATGCCTGGACCTTTCACTTATGTATTTTTAACGGTAGAGTTTCTACACTCCATAGATTAAGGTGTGGAGCTCTGCTGTTCCTCAAAGATTAATGCAAAGTACTACTGTTTTCTATTCAATTCTTCTTATTTCTCTTCTAAGATGTTCATTCGCGCTTAACTGTGATGAAGGTGATGATCTGTGACATTCATCACCTTCCTCAACCCACGAACGTGTGCCTGACAACCACCTCCGTTCTATATCCGATTGAATGAGTGTCTCTTAGATTCTTTAATCAGAATCTCCATGGCGTAAGCTAGAATGATGGCGGCATTCAAGAGAATCCGGAAGGTCTAAACCTTGTCTGTGGTATTCCGAGTAGGATTCAATGATTGAATGACTGTGACGAGCTCCTAACTCGCGATTGCAGGGCGTTAGTGACAAACGCAAAAGGATAGTAAATCCTATTCCAGCATGATCGAGAACCGACAGATGAATAGCCGTGCCGTGACAGGGTGCGTGAGCATATTATTCACTGAGAGGATAAGATGAAGCCATTGACAAGGGTGATGCCTCCAGACGATTAGCCGTGCCGTGACAGGGCATTGGATCATTTTCCCGAGAGATGACCGAAAGTAGCCATTGACAGTGGTGATGTATCACATAAAGCCAGCCATGGAAAGGAGTGAGACTGATTGGATGAAGATAGCAGGAAAGCAGAAGTTCAGAGGAACGAAAAGCATCTCCATCTGAAATTCCTACCAATGATTTACATAAGTGCCTCTATCCCTATTTTATTATTCATTATTCGAAAACCATATCACTGTTTTATATCTGCCTGACTGAGATTTACAAGGTGACCATAGCTTGCTTCATACCAACAATCTCCGTGGGATTCGACCCTTACTCACGTAAGGTATTACTTGGACGACCCAGTGCACTTGCTGGTTAGTTGTACGGAGTTGTGTCCACACATAGTTGTACGAATTAGGATCAAAGCACCAAGCTTTGGAGCCATTACCAGGGATTGTTCGAGCCTGGACAACACAATTTCGTGCACCAGCTCTCCTTGAGAGCGGAGCACAATTTGGAACCAAGAAACAAAGGAGGGAAGAATGATGCTCCGCTCTCCTTGAGAGCATTATCAGGCTTCACTCAAGAATAAATCCAAAAACAAAGTTTGCTAGTGAAGGCTACAAGGTTCGAACTCATGAGCAAGGGGGAGTGGAGGAGCGCTACTCACAAAGGAAATAAGCCAAAAATGGCTAAAATGCTACCCCCAAGGATCGAATAAGGCACCCTAAGGAAGCAAGGAGTAAGGCGCCACTTCCTTCACAAAGAAAAGGAGCCAGCGCATGCCTCCAACAAGTTTCGAACTTGGGACCTCACCCAAGCAAAAGCCAATGCTCCGCTCCCAAGGAGAGCAGAGCGCTACTCTCTTCACTCCTTGCACAAGCTTGACACGGCCAGGGAAACTTGGAGCACAACATGACACGGTCAGGAGGAGTTGGAGCGCACAAGACACACACCAAGCCACAATGCTCCGCTCTCCACAAGAGCGGAGCGCTATCCTAAATGCCTCCCAAGCCTTGGCACGCAACAAAGAGCTCCAACACAAGCATTGATGCTCCGCTCCTCACAAGAGCAGAGCACTCCACTGGGAGCAATTTCTCTTGGGCTGAAAATTCAATTAAAAATCTAATTAAATTCAAATCTTTAACAAATTAAAAAGCCCACCCAAATTCTTAAATCCAAGAATAGAAAGTGTATAAATAGAAGCTAGTTTGATTTAGTTAAAGACTTTTAACCTTTGGCTTCTTAGAGAATTTTCATTTTTATAGTTTTGAGAGTTTTTACTTTGAATTTGGATCTTGGAGAATTAGGAAGGAGAATTAATCTCTCTTCTTCCTTGTTCTTGCTTGAGCACTCTTTACTTCTTGTTTTGGATCTTGGGTGAAGAATTGAAGAAATTCTGTTTCAATCTCACCTTAAGATCTCTTTGTTTATCTTTCTGCATAATTTTAGAAACTTTGATTTACATTTTAAATTCTGTTTACTGCTTTCACTCTTCTACTTCTTCTGCAACTTACTTTTCCATTTCTTTTGCAATTGTTCTTGTTGGATCAAGGAAGGATTTGAGATCTAGACTTGTTTTCTAGTCTCTTCCACTCCTGAGATCTTTAATTTCTCTTCTAATTTCTGCAATTGAGCTACATTCACCTTCTGTTTTAATTCTTCAAGCATTTTTACTTTTCTGATTTAGATTTCCTTAAATTCAATTCATCTTTTGCTCTTCTGTTTATTGCAATTTACTTCTGCTTGTTTAAATTTCTGCAATCCCAGCTCCCAATTCCTTTTATAATTCAAGCAATTTACCTTTCTTGCACTTTAAGATTCAGTCATTTACATTTCTTGCAATCTAAGCTTCTGCAATTTAATTTACTTGTTCTTTAAGATTCATCACTTTTACTTTCTATTCTCTTTAATTTACTGCAATTCTTCCCTCTCCCTTTACATTTCATGCAATTTAGCTTCTGTCAATTACAAACCACTCAAACTAATACTTGATTCACTTGACTAAATCAACCACTAAACTAAAATTGCTCAATTCTTCAATCCCTGTAGGATTGACCTCACTCATGTGAGTTATTATTACTTGATGCGACCCGGTACACTTGCTGGTTAGTTTTAGGTGTTTGGAATTCATTTTCCAAAATACACCATCAAGTTTTTGGCGCCGTTTCCGGGGATCGATTAGATTGACAATGATTAAGTGAAGTGGAGATCTAGATCAAGCACTTTTTCTTTTCTGTTTCTTTAATTTTTAACTAACACACTAACTGTTTGAATTTTTGCTTAAGCTAAAAAAATTTCATTCTAGCAATGGATTGAAGTTTTACTGTCCTTCTGTCTTGTGTGATTTTTATGTGTGGTTTGCATGTCAGGGACAAGAGGAGCTATACCCACCTTTTTTGAACAAGACGAAAGAACCCTCAGGAGATTAAGAAGAGCTGAAAGAGGGTAAAACATTGTTGGAGAAGAGGATTCAGAAGAAGAGTTCCAAGATATGGAGGAACACTCAACAAACCCAACAAATCCACCAGGAGGAGCAGCCAATAACAACAACAATCCACCACAGAGAAGAGTTTTGGCTTCCTACACATTTGCAAATCCTAGACATTGTGGGAGTAGCATTCTTACCCCAAATGTTAATGCAAATAACTTTGAACTAAAGCCACAACTCATCACCTTGGTTCAAAACAATTGTTCTTATGGAGGAGGACCACTTGAAGATCCAAACCAACACTTGTCTACTTTCTTGAGGATTCAAAACCAATGGAGTGCATCCTGACAGTTACAAGCTATTGTTATTTCCATTTTCTCTCAGAGATAAAGCTACTCAATGATTGTAATCTTTTCCAAGAGATAGCATCAACAACTGGGATGATCTAGTGAGCAAGTTCCTTGCCAAATTTTACCCACCTCAAAGGGTCATCAGGTTGAAAACTGAAGTACAAACATTCACACAAATGGACACTGAACCCATCTATGAGGCATGGGAGAGATACAAGGCTCTAATTAGGAAGTGCCCTCCTCAAATGTTCAGTGAATGGGACAGATTGCAGAACTTTTATGAAGGGTTGACATTGAAATCTCAGGAGGCTCTTGATCATTCAGCAGGAGGTTCTCTACAATTGATGAAGACTGCAGAAGAAGCTCAAAATCTCATTGATATGGTGGCTAACAACCAGTACTTTTTTGCTCACCAAAGGCAACGCCAACCATCACAAAGGAAAGGAGTGATAGAGTTGGAAGGAGTGGACTCAATCTTAGCTCAAAACAAAATGATGCATCAACAAATTCAACAACAATTTGAGCAAATGGCCAAAAGGATTGATAGCCTCCAAGTTGCAGCAGTCAACACAAGCTAACCATCATCCACATGGGGGACAAATGAAGAAACTCAAGAGGATCAACAGCAAGAACAAGTCCAGTATATGCACAATCAAAATTCTGGGACAAATGAGGTTTATGGTGACACTTACAACCCCTCATGGAAGAACTACCCCAACCTCAGATGGGGAGACAATCACAATCAAACTCAACAACCATGGCAAAGGAACTCAAACCAAAATAGCTGGAAAAACACAAACCACAACAACTAGCAAAACAATAACCAAAACACATACAGAAAACCACAAAACACTTATCGCAACTCTAACCATCATCCATCCAATAACCAAACCACCAATCAAAACACTTACCCTCAACCCTTAATACCCCACAACCAACCAATCTCACAAGACTCTCAAAGGATCACCAACTTGGAGATCTTAATGGAGAAAATGATGAAGCACCAAGAGATGACAACAAAGAACCAGAAAGCCTCCATGAAGAATATGAAAAGGCAGATTGGACAGCTTTACAAGCAAATTGCCATTAAGAGACCGTTGAGCTCACTCCCAAGTGACACTATTCCTAATCCAAAGGAGGAATGCAAAGATATACAACTGAGGAGTGGAAAGATCTTGATGAAGAATGAGGAAGTGACCAAGAAGCAAAAGGAAAATGACAAGAAACAAGGTGAGAAAGAGGAAGCCAATGATGAAGATGTAACAGCAAGCAAGCAAACTTCAAAGCAGGCTCAAGAAAAGGAAGAACAGCAAAAAATTTCAAGAAAAGGAAAGGAAGCAATTGAAGAGCCAACTAAGGACCACAGGTAGGAAGTAAACTTCACACCTCCATTGCCATATCTCCAAAGGTTCAACAAGGAGACTAAGGACCAACACTTCCCTAAATTTCTTGAAATCTTCAAGAAATTGGAGATCAACATACCCTTGGCTGAGGCACTTGAGCAAATGCCCCTATATGCCAAGTTTTTGAAGGAACTGATTAACAAGAAGAGAAGCTGGCAAGAAAAGGAGACTATTATGCTCACGGAAGAATGTAGCGCTGTGATCCAAAGGGGTATCCCACCAAAGCTCAAAGATCCAGGGAGTTTTGTGGTCTCATGCACCATAGGCAAGATGACATTGGAAAACGCCCTATGCGATTTAGGTGCCAGCATCAATTTGATGCCCCTTTTAATGATGAGAAAGCTTGCTATAGAAGAAATCAAACCTACTAGGATGTCACTAGTGATGGCCGATAGATCAATCAAGACACCCAATGGAATTGTGGAAAATTTACTAGTGAAGGTTAGAGAGTTTATCTTCCCTGCAGACTTTGTAATTTTGGACACAGAAGGGGAAGAAAACAACTCAATCATCTTGGAAAGACCATTTCTAGCTACAGCAAGAACCACCATTGATGTGGAGAAGGGAGAAATGACCTTCAGGGTGCATAATGAGCAAATGGTAATCAATGTCTTCAAATCAATGCAACATCCCTCTGAGCAGGAAAATTACATAAAGGTGGATGTGATAGAAAGCTTGGTAGAAGAAATGTTTGAGGACAACTATCAAGAGCACCAGGAAGAACAAGGAGAGGAAGTGGTAGAAATATCCATTGAAGACAAGGAGGAGGATAAGCCAAAACAGGAGCTGAAGCCTCTCCCTCCTCACCTCAAATACGTGTTTCTTGGGGAAGCAGGAGCCCTACCAGTAATCATAAACTCTTCCTTGAACATGGAAGAGGAAACAAAGTTGATTGAAGTATTAAAAGCTCACAAAATAGCCTTGGGTTGGACAATTGAGGACATCAAAGGCATCAGCCCTGCCATCTGTATGCATAAAATTTTATTGGAGGAAGAGTCAAAGCCTGTGGTTCAACCTCAGAGAAGACTCAACCCAACCATGAAAGAGGTGGTTCAAAAAGAAGTGATGAAGCTATGGAATGCTGGGATAATCTTTCCGATCTCGGACAGCTCGTGGGTGAGTCCGGTTCAAGTTATACCAAAAAAGGGAAGAATGACAGTCATCACCAATGAGAAGAACGAGCTGATCCCCACTAGGACAGTGACTGGGTGGAAAATGTGCATAGATTACAGGAGACTAAATGATGCTACAAGAAAAGATCACTTTCCTCTGCCCTTCATTGATCAAATGTTGGAAAGATTAGCAGGCCATGCTTATTACTGCTTCCTTGATGGGTACTCTGGGTACAATCAAATAGTGGTGGATCCCAAGGATCAAGAGAAGACTTCCTTCACATGCCCATTTGGAGTTTTTGCCTACAGAAGGATGCCCTTTGGGCTATGCAATGCTCCAACCACTTTTCAAAGGTGTATGCTTTCCATCTTTTCTAATATGGTGGAAAAATTCTTAGAAGTCTTCATGGATGATTTTTCTGTCTTTGGCAATTCATTTAACACTTGCTTGCATAATTTAACTCTTGTTTTGAAAAGATGCCAAGAAACTAATTTAGTATTGAATTGGGAGAAGTGCCATTTCATGGTTCTGGAAGGAATAGTTCTTGGGCATAAAGTGTCATGTAAAGGTATAGAAGTTGTTAAAGCTAAAATAGAAGTTATTGAAAAACTCCCTATACCTGTTAATGTGAAAGCAGTAAGGAGTTTTCTTGGGCATGCTGGCTTTTACAGAAGGTTCATCAAAGACTTCTCAAAAATAGCAAAACCATTGAGTAATTTACTAATGATCGATACCCCTTTCATCTTTGATGACAACTGTAAACATGCCTTTGAAACTCTCAAGAGAAAACTCATTACAGCACCAATCATCACACCCTCTGATTGGAATTTACCTTTTGAACTTATGTGTGATGCAAGTAACCTTGCTATTAGTGCTGTGCTGGGGCAAAAGAAAGACAAATTACATCATGTCATATATTATGCCAGCAAGGTGTTGAATGAAACACAAAAAAATTATACCACCACTGAGAAAGAACTTTTAGCAATTGTATATGCATTTGATAAGTTTAGGCAATACTTGATTGGTTCAAAGGTTATAGTGTATACTGACCATGCTGCTCTCAAGTATTTAATGTCTAAACAGGATTCAAAGCCAAGGCTTATTAGGTGGGTGCTGCTGCTACAAGAATTTGATATTGAAGTGAGAGATAGAAAAGGAAGTGAAAATCAAGTAGTAGATCATTTATCAAGAGTGCCACAAGAAGCCAAGCAAGATAGACCACAGCAAGTAAATGAGAATTTCCCTGATGAGCACCTTTTCCAAGTTCAACAAACACCTTGGTTTGCTGACATAGAAAATTTCAAAGTAGGAAGAAAAATACCTCAAGAATTTTTCAAGCAACAAGTGAAGAAGCTACTCAATGAAGCAAGGAAGTTCTTGTGAGACGAACCTTTTTTATTCAAGAGATGCTCTGATGGAATGATTAGGAGGTGTGTCCCTGAAAATGAAATGAAGGACATATTGTGGCATTGTCATGGTTCAGCATACGGTGGACACTTTGGACCAGAGAGAACGGCTGCAAAGGTACTGCAGAGTGGCTTCTATTGGCCAACTATCTTCAAGGATGCCAGAGAGTTTGTTCACCAATGCAATGAATGCCAAAGAGCTGGAGGATTGACAAGAAGGAATGAGATGCCTCAAAATTTCATCCTGGAAGTAGAGCTATTTGACTTATGGGGCATTGATTTCATGGGACCCTTTCCTCCTTCCTACTCTTTCAGATACATCTTGGTGGCAGTGGAGTATGTCTCAAAGTGAGTGGAAGCCATAGCCACAACCACCTGTGATGCACAGATTATCCTTCAGTTCCTTAAGAAGCACATTTTCACTAGATATGGAGTGCCCAAAGGTCTTATTAGCGATGGTGGTGGTCATTTCTGTAATAAACAGATGGAAAAACTCCTCCACAAATATGGAGTAATCCATAAAGTAGCCACACCATACCACCCTCAGACTAATGGCCAGGCTGAATTAGCAAATAGGGAGTTGAAGAAGATCTTAGAGAAAACAGTGGGAAGCACAAGAAAAGATTGGGCCAGGAAACTAGAAGATGCACTCTGGGCATACAGGACAACTTTCAAAACTCCCATTGGAAAGTCCTCCTTTCAGCTATTGTATGGAAAATTATGCCATCTCCCTGTAGAGCTTGAACACAGAGCTTTTTGGGCTACTAAACTCCTCAACCTTGATTCTCAGGTAGCAGGGGAGAAAAGGTTACTACAACTAAATGAGTTAGATGAATTTAGGCTAGAAGCCTATGAAAATGCTAAGATATACAAGGAAAGAGCCAAAAGGTGGCATGACAGGAAGATTTTAAAGAAAGAGTTCAAACCAGGATAGCAAGTACTCCTGTACAATTCACGGCTCAAGATTTTCCCTGGTGACAAACCCCATTTGTAGGGTTTATCTTGTATTGATTTTTGGGGATTTTATCACCTTTTACCCACATTTATCCATTGAAATAGCATGGTTTTATAACTTCTCCTTTAATTGTGCTTAAGAGTGAAAACATGCTTTTTAGAACTTAAAATAGCTAAATCTAATTCTCCTTGATTCTATTAGATGCCTTGATATGTTTGTTAAGTGATTTAAGGTTTAGGAGGCAAAGATTGGATCAAGGGAATGAAGAAAGAAGCATGTAAAGTTGGAGAACTCATGAAGAAATGAAAGAACCGGAAAGCTGTCAAGCCGACCTCTTTGCACTTAAACGACCATAACTTGAGCTACAGAGGTCCAAATGATGCGGTTCTAGTTGGGTTAGAAAGCTAACATCCGGGGCTTCGAAACGATATAAGATTTGCCATAGTTGCTACACGTATGGTGGCGCGCACGCGCATAGTACGCGCACGCGCCGTTGCTGCCACCTGGTTCACTTAAAGCAAAACGTGGCCAGCGATTTTAGAAGCCTTGTGGGCCCAATCCAACTCATTTCTGATGTTATTTAAGCCAAGGATTGAAGAGGAATCAACATACTTTTAATCATTAGCTTAGTTTAGTAGTTAGAGTTAGTTTCTAGAGAGAGAAGCTCTCACTTCTCTCTAGAATTAGGATTAGGATTAGGTTTAGTTCTTAGATCTAGATTTTAATTCATCTTCTTCTACTTCTATCTTCTCAATTACTTGTTGTTACATTCATTCTTCTTCCATTCTTTTATTGTAATTTTCTTTATGTTGTTCTTATACTTTGTTGTAGATCTACTATTGTTCCTTCCATTTTCTTTCAATTCAATAAGAGGTAATTCATGATGATTGTTCTTCTTTGCTTTTCTATTGTTGATCTCTTGCCTTTGTAGTTAGATCTCTCTTTAATTCTTGCAATTAATAATGTTTACTTCTATTGCACTCTATGTGTTTGTTGAAATGCCTCTTTTAGTTTTAGTGTAGATTTTGTTCCTCTTGGCCTAGGTAGAGTAATTAGTGACACTTGAGTTATCTAATTCCTTTGTTGATTGATAATTGGAGAGATTGCTAATTGGTTTGGAGTGCACTAAAGCTAGTCTTTCCTTGGGAGTTGGCTAGGACTTGTGGCTCAAGTCAATTCATCCACTTGACTTTCCTTTAATTAGTAAGGGTTAACTAAGTGGTAGCAATGAACAATTCTCATCACAATTGAGAAGGATAACTAGGATAGGACTTCTAGTTCTCACATCTTGCCAAGAGCCTTTTATAGTTGTTAGTTTATTTTCATTGCCATTTACTTTTCATGCTTCTTATCCAAAACCCCAAAATAACTCATAACCAATAACAAGACACTTTATTGTAATTCCTAGGGAGAACGACCCGAGGTTTGAATACTTCGGTTTATAAATTTTAGGGGTTTGTTTTAGTGACAAACAATTTTTTGTATGAAAGGATTAGTGATTGGTTTAGAAACTATACTTGTAACGAGAATTCATTTGTGAAATTCTAAACCATCAAAAATCCAATCGTCAAAATGGCGCCGTTGCCGGGGAATTGCAATGGTGTTATGTTATTGGTTATTGTATATATGTGAATATTGTGAATATGTTTGCCTTTTGCTTCTTTGTTAGTTCTTACTAGTTTTTAGGATTTAATTTTCTTGCTTCTTATTTGATTTTGTTTTCATTTTTCTTCTTGCTATCATGAATTCTCACATTGGCTATGAGTTTGGTTATCAACATGTTGTAGGAAATGAGGACTATAATGAAGATGTGTATCAATAATGGGATGACAAAAGGTGGGAGGAGCCATATGCATATGATCAATCCTCATGGCAACAACCTCCACCAATGCACTATGAAGAAAAGCCATTCTATGATGCATACCAATCCAATGGCTATGGTGACTCACCTTGTGATTTTCAAGAACCACCACCATATGCCTATGATCCATACCCTCAACATAACTCCCAACCATACTCACAAGCCCCTTCTTACCAACCATCTTCCTATGACCCTAATCCATATCCATCCTACCAACAACCATATGAGCAATATGAACCACATATAGAGCCACCACCATTCCAACATCAATATTTTCAAGAGCCACCTCCTCCACATTATTACCAAGATGAACCACCTCCAATATATGAAAATTTTCAACCACAAGATGAATACTACTTTCCACCACAACCTCCCATGGAAGAATACTCATATCCATTGATCCAAGAGCCACATGATCCTAATCATATTCTCCAAGAGGAACAAGAGTCAAGGGATCGTCTCAAGGAAGCATTGGATCAATTTCAAGCAACCATGGAGTGTGTTGTGCAACAAGTGGAAAGAGTGGAAATTATTGAACCACCACAACTCTACCAAGAAGAACCACCTTCCTACTATGAACCCTTCCCCCAAATTGATGAACCCTTCCATCCACCCCAACCTCCAATGGATGACATCCTTGATGTTCTTGTTCAAGGACAAGAGGAAATGAAAAGGGATGTGCAACAATTCACGGCCGCCTTGGATGAGGTGGTAAACCGGTTAGCATCCCAATGCTTGAACTCTCAAGGGACTCCCATGGCTACATGTGGAGAAACAAATGAAGAGCATAACATGAAGGAGAGATTGGTGGAGAACGAGGGAAGTTGCTTTGTATTGGAACAATTGGAGGAAGCTATAATTGTTGAAGAAGAGGAAGAATTGGTTGAAGACTTAGGAGATGCGGAACTTCCATGGGAACATAGAGTTGAAGAAAACCCCTACAAGATGATTGATATTGATGCTAGGGAGGAAAGTGCACACCTTCCAAGGCATATCCCATATGAAGACTTGGATGGGATAGAGAAAGAATTGAGTTCCCTTAGTGATGAAGATCAAGCATCAAGTCTTAGTGGTGAAGAATCCTTTAAGCATGAAGAACCTTCTCCGGTTGGATTTGAAAGCGTTGAGGAGGTAAATTTTTCTCACCCTCCCTATTATGATTTGAGTAAAGGAAAAGGTTTAGATAAAATTGTTGAACAAAGGATTGAGATTAAGAGATCTTGTGAAGAGGTGGAAGTCCCTAGAAATAGAAGAACGAGGGTTGGTTATGCTTTGTCAAGATCTTTGGAAGCATCTTTGCCTAGGTTGTCATCTACCCCTTCACTTGAGTGGGTAAAATTCATTTCTATTAGCTTTATTATCCCACTTGAATATGGTTTGCTTGAAACGGATGGCCAACTTAGGGAGCTTTGTGGGATGAAGCGTAAACGAAAAAGGTTTTGTGGTTGGCGTTGCAAATCAAGGCTCATTATGGTTGATGCATCAAACATGAGATATAAAGGTTGGAGTAGTGCTCAAATAGATGGGTCTAGGAGGATTGTTGGCCACTATATAGAGAATTCACCTTACTCACCACCCGGTTGGACTAATAATGATGATCAACCTCAAGACGGGTGTGAAAACAAAGTGTGGGATCCCGGATTACAAGAAGAGGATCAACTTTGGGAGCCCCAAGCTTGTGAAGAACTCCATCAAAACTTGGCTCAATCCATGAAGAATCTTGGGGCACAATGGAGAACCAAGCATTGGTGGGAGTTCCAAGATGAATACAAGCACAAGCCACCTTGATGAGGAGCTCCCCATAAGTCCAACTTAAGGACAATAAACAAAAGTGCTAGGTGGGAGACAACCCACCATGGTAAAATCCTTTCATTTTCTCTTTTGTATATATTGGTAGAATTAGCTTAATTTCATGTTTTGTTTAGTTAGTTGAGTATGTTTAGTAGTTTAAGTATGTTAAATAAGGTTTTATGGTGTTTTGGTAGCTGTTTGGAGGTTTGGAATGCTTGGATTGGTGCAAAAACATAGAAAAAAAAATTTTGAAAAACAGAGCACCATCCACGCGTACGCGTACATGGCGCGTACGCGCACTTACAGCATTTTCGACCTTCCACGCGCGCGCACCATGCGTGCGTACGCGTGGATTGAGAAGTTCCAACCTCCATACATTTTCCAGAGAGTTGTGCCTGCGCCGCGCCAACGTTGTGCCTTTCGCACAAACCAACTCGCGCATACGCGCACATGACGCGTACGCGCCACTCTCGAAATAAGCCAACGACGCGCGCGCGCCATGCGTGCGTGCGCGTGGATGCCCTTTCTTCCATCCATTTCTTTTCTTCTCCTCCTTCCATTTCTCCCTTTTTCCTTTCTTCTTCCCTCCTCCTACCCCTCATCCAACACTTCCAAACACCATTGACAACCATTTATTTTAGTTAACAAATTAGTTAGTTAGTTAGTTGATTAGTTAGTTTTAGTTTAGTTTTCATTTTATTTTCTCTCTTTTCATCATAAGTGTTGGAGTATTGACTTTGTTTACTATACATTGCTATATCCCTTATTGCCTAAATGCTATTTTAGCATGAATGTTTTTAGATAATCTTTGTTGGATTCTATGATTGAGGTTATATTTTGTTACTTGGTTTTGAGCTCTTCATGCTTACCTTTTGAAAAAATACCAAGTGATGAGAATTGTCTTCGAGCTTATAACTCTTTTGAATTGCATGTTGTAGCTAGCCATCATGTGATTTAAACAGTTTTCTTTGATTAGGCAATCTCTTGATGGATGATGTTGCGCATTTACCTTAATGCATTGTGTTCATGATTATATCCATCCATATGTTTGACTTGAATGCTTTCATGCTTCTCTAATGCTTGTCTTACCTTACAAGCTTACTTAAAGCATCTCAAGCACACTAGGATAAGTGAAGTGCATGCTTCTTTTGTGACATAGCTTTTATGCTAATGTGTATTCTAAACCGCTCAATTTAGAATTCACACACCTAATATTTCTTAATGTCACACTAATTCACTCACCTCATTCTAGTGATTTACCTCATTCCAATAATGTATGCTTTCTTACTTTTATATCTTCTCATCTTATGGTGTTATATTTTTGTTTTTTTTCATAACGAATGCACCACAAGCAACCATGGAAGCGGAAGAAAGAACACATAGCAATCCGGAGAGTCGCCGTACCCCCTTGCTCATCTTTGAGTGCACCGAGGACGGTGCAAACTTTTAAGTGTGGGGAGGTCGTCCGACCGATCGGCAATCTTGGGTGACAAATTTCTAACTCCAATACTTTTGCATTTCATTTTAGGATTTTAGGATTTTTACTTGCATTTTCTTATTTTTGCATATGTATACACAATAAGCTTAGTCAAAATAATGAGAATTTTTCAAGATTTCTATCTATAGGGCATGTCAATTGATTTGAGTGAAAACTTTTCATAGAACTTGCTTGAATTATATATATTGTGGATCATGTTTTGAGCTAAGAACACAATCTTGTGAGACTTGAGCCTAATGATGTGGTTACATCTTATAACCACTTATTTTCCCCTCTTGTGTGCATTATTCTCTTCCTATGATTGTGATCTTTGATTTGTTTGATTCTTTATGTCCATTATTTTGTGTATTCATGCATTTATATGATTGAGGCCATCATTCCATTTAGCTCACTTACCCAAATAGCCTACCTTTTATCTTCCATTGTTAGCCAAATTTGAGCCTACGATTAACCCACTTGTTCTTAATTTAGCACATTACAAGCCTTAAAGCAAAAAACAATAAATGTCCTTATTTGGATCTTTGATTAGCTTAGGCTAGTGTGTGTGAGTATCATTCAAGTGTGGGAACCTTGGGACATTGGGTGAATAAAAGGGTATTTTGTATTGTTATTGAAAATATTGGGAATTGGGTACATACTCATGTATTGATCAAATGTCAAACCTTATGCATTGATGCTCTTGTATATAGAAAGAAAAAAAAATGAGAAAAACAAAAGAAAAAGAAAAGAAAAATAATATGGAAAAGAAAAAAAAGAAATAGAAAAAAAAAGAAGAAAAAATAATAAAAAGGGGACAAAATGCCCCAAGGCAAGGTCCAATAAAATCAATGCATAAGTGTTGTGAAATGAAAAAGAAAATGCATGAGTATGTGAAAAAGTGAAGAATGGGTAGCTAGATTAGAACTTAATTGTATAGGATGTCATAGGTTAGGTGGGAAGTTTAAGCTTATCAAAGATTCAAATTTCAAGCTCACTTGACCAAATATGCATCCTACCTTGACCCTAGCCCCATTACAACCAATGAAAAGACCTCATGATACTTGTATGCATGCATGAAATAAACGTTGATTGTTAGAAGAAAAAAAAATCTTGGAAAGCATGAAATAGAGGAGAATTGAGTGAATCAACCCTAAACACTTGAGCGAATAGAGTGCAAACACATCCGGTGAGGGTTTGATGCTCAATTACATGTTTTCACCTATGATCATAATTTTCATGCAAGTTTGTAAAAATATTTAATAACTCAATTCAATTGTGGATTAGACTTGCTAGTCCTTAGCCCTTGTGCATATATGTTTCTTGGGAATTGATTTATTTTGACCAAGCACTTGCATTCATTTAGATAGTTGCATATAGGTAGATTGCATTTAGTTAGTTTCCATTGAATAAATGTTGATACCCTTTGTTTCTCTCTTGGCTTAAGCATGAGAACATGCTTGGTTTAAGTGTGGGGAGGTTGACAAACCCCATTTGTAGGGTTTATCTTGTATTGATTTTTGGGGATTTTATCACCTTTTACCCACATTTATCCATTGAAATAGCATGGTTTTATAACTTCTCCTTTAATTGTGCTTAAGAGTGAAAACATGCTTTTTAGGACTTAAAATAGCTAAATCTAATTCTCCTTGATTCTATTAGATGCCTTGATATGTTTGTTAAGTGATTTAAGGTTTAGGAGGCAAAGATTGGATCAAGGGAATGAAGAAAGAAGCATGTAAAGTTGGAGAACTCATGAAGAAATGAAAGAACCGGAAAGCTGTCAAGCCGACCTCTTTGCACTTAAATGACCATAACTTGAGTTACAGAGGTCCAAATGATGCGGTTCCAGTTGGGTTAGAAAGCTAACATCCGGGGCTTCGAAATGATATAAGATTTGTCATAGTTTCTACACGTATGGTGGCACGCACGCGCATAGTACGCGCACGCGCCGTTGCTGCCACCTGGTTCACTTAAAGCAAAACGTGGCCAGCGATTTTAGAAGCCTTGTGGGCCCAATCCAACTCATTTCTGATGTTATTTAAGCCAAGGATTGAAGAGGAATCAACATACTTTTAATCATTAGCTTAGTTTAGTAGTTAGAGTTAGTTTCTAGAGAGAGAAGCTCTCACTTCTCTCTAGAATTAGGATTAGGATTAGGTTTAGTTCTTAGATCTAGATTTTAATTCATCTTCTTCTACTTCTATCTTCTCAATTACTTGTTGTTACATTCATTCTTCTTCCATTCTTTTATTGTAATTTTCTTTATGTTGTTCTTATACTTTGTTGTAGATCTACTATTGTTCCTTCCATTTTCTTTCAATTCAATAAGAGGTAATTCATGATGATTGTTCTTCTTTGCTTTTCTATTGTTGATCTCTTGCCTTTGTAGTTAGATCTCTCTTTAATTCTTGCAATTAATAATGTTTACTTCTATTGCACTCTATGTGTTTGTTGAAATGCCTCTTTTAGTTTTAGTGTAGATTTTGTTCCTCTTGGCCTAGGTAGAGTAATTAGTGACACTTGAGTTATCTAATTCCTTTGTTGATTGATAATTGGAGAGATTGCTAATTGGTTTGGAGTGCACTAAAGCTAGTCTTTCCTTGGGAGTTGGCTAGGACTTGTGGCTCAAGTCAATTCATCCACTTGACTTTCCTTTAATTAGTAAGGGTTAACTAAGTGGTAGCAATGAACAATTCTCATCACAATTGAGAAGGATAACTAGGATAGGACTTCTAGTTCTCACATCTTGCCAAGAGCCTTTTATAGTTGTTAGTTTATTTTCATTGCCATTTACTTTTCATGCTTCTTATCCAAAACCCCAAAATAACTCATAACCAATAACAAGACACTTTATTGTAATTCCTAGGGAGAACGACCCGAGGTTTGAATACTTCGGTTTATAAATTTTAGGGGTTTGTTTTAGTGACAAACAACTTTTTGTATGAAAGGATTAGTGATTGGTTTAGAAACTATACTTGCAACGAGAATTCATTTGTGAAATTCTAAACCATCAAAAATCCAATCGTCACCTGGCGAGCTCAAGTCCAAATGGACTGGCCCATATTTAGTGACAAAGGTTTTTCCTTATGGAAGTCTTGAGTTGCTAGATGAAGCTACACAGAGTCATTTCACAGCAAACGAGCACAGAGCAAAGCCTTACTTAGGAGGGCAATGGGACAAGGAAAAAGAGGTTCAGAACCTAAGCTAAGCAAGAATGAAGGATGTCAAGCTAATGACAATAAAGAAGCGCTTGTTGGGAGGCAACCCAACCTGAGGTAGTTTTTTCTCATAACTATTTTAATAAAAAGGTTAATTAGCTTTATCTATATTGCAAGAAGTTGAGTTTGGTGTTGCACACCAAAACAATATAAGGGAGAATGAAGGATTCTAAGTTTGGTGTTCCACCAAAGTCTCATCATAAAACGCATTTTCACTTTCTGCATAATGCCAGCTTCAAACATTTAGATAAACTAGTTAACTATTTGTTGTTTCATGGTTTTTAGTTTTATTACCTTAGCAAGGAAAAAGGATTTCACATATAGTTAATTTGTTTCATGAGAAACATTGGCAAGGAACTAAGTTTGGTGTTCACACACCAAAGAAAGTTTAAAAGCCCACAAATAAGCTTTGCAGATTAACCAGATACCTAAAGAGCTTGAAAAGCAAGCAACGTTTGAGGAGTATGCATGGAAACAGCCAACAAATTAAAGAACATTTGCACTATGACTAAAAAGGAGCATAACTGAAGGAAGAATGAAAAGCTGCAACCCAAAAGGTTGTATTTATACTTAATCCTTGTAGTTATGAAATGTTTTAATCCAGGGATTCCTTCATGCCTTGCTAGAATGTTCATTTAGTTGCAAGTAAAAATACATGCTAAAGAAAGCTATCTGCAATTTTTCTTTAGCTTAAAAGTTATTGGCATAATAAATGTCATCCTTCATTAGCTTGAGTACTTTGCTTTGTTCCTTTGCTATTTGAATAAAAGAGAGATGTTTGATTTAGAAAAGTAATTGTTCAATGTTGCAAAAGTTAGAATGAAAGTTAGTGGTGGTATGTGTTTGATTCAATTGTTAGCTCACAAAAATAATTGCTGCAAAATGACATGTTACTTGAAGCTTAAGCTAGTTTGCTGCTATGATCCTTCAACTAATGAAAATCCCTTGAAAATAAACCAAAATAGAAAGAAAAAAAGAAATAGAAAAAGCCAAAAAGTGGCAAAGAAACAAACAATAAGGCTAGGCACCAATAGCTTGGACCCTAGGACATATGCCTGTGGTGTTTGTGTACTAGGATATGCTTGGACAAGTAAGTTCTAAGGAGTATTTCAAAACTTGGCTACTTAGATCAACTGATTTGGGATTGCCAACTGAAAGTCCACAATAAAGAGTAACCTAACTACAAAACACTTAGTTATCCAAAGAGATGCTGGGCATCAATGATCCTAGAAAGAAAAAGGTGAGCCATGTGTCTGTGGTGAAGAAATGTTGAGTATAATTAAGCCAAAGGCTACTGTAACATTTGCCACCAAGCCTTCAATGAGTAATAAGCTCTCCAAGCAAAAGAAAGAAGGAAAAAGCCAGCAAGGGAAGTAAGCAGAAAGCAAGGCATTATAGCAGCAACCTTAGTGAACCCTTGAGGAAACATTGTTTGTTTAACAGCAAGTAATAAATGAGCTACTATTAATCTGCATGAAACCCCATGAACCAAGTTCAACTCTCTGCTTAATAAGGACATGTATACTCCTCTATTTCATTTTATCTTCTCTTATGTTTAATGCTTGCTTGGGGACAAGCAAGTTTTAAGTTTGGTGTTGTGATGACAAGTCATCTTAGCCTAGTTTTACTAGTCTTTTTCTTTGTTTTTATTAGGTTTTATGCACTTTATTGCATTATAAGTAAGTAATTTAAAATGGAATTGTATGGTTTCTTTAAATCAATCAACCACCATTTAATTGATACTAAATCATGAGGTTTAAGCTAAATTTAATTGATATTTAAATGATTTGTAAACCTTGTGAATTTGGTGATACTTTAATTGGTTGTTTTGATTAATTGTAGGTGAAGAAAAGAAGAAAATAAGAAAGCGTGGCCAAAGAAGCGTGGCCCAAGGAGGAGAAGAAGTGGCAAAAGAAACAAAGAGGCGTGGCACAATGAAGGAGGCAAGCCACAATACTCTACTGGGAGCATAACAAAGAACTAAGGAAGCAAGCTTGGATGCTACGCTCTCCTTGAGAGCGGAGCACAATTTGGAACCAAGAAACAAAGGAGGGAAGAATGATGCTCCGCTCTCCTTGAGAGCATTATCGGGCTTCACTCAAGAATAAATCCAAAAACAAAGTTTGCTAGTAAAGGCTACAAGGTTCGAACTCATGAGCAAGGGGGAGTGGAGGAGCGCTACTCATAAAGGAAATAAGCCAAAAATGGCTAAAATGCTACCCCCAAGGATCGAACAAGGCACCCTAAAGAAGCAAGGAGTAAGGCGCCACTTCCTTCACAAAGAAAAGGAGCCAGCGCATGCCTCCAACAAGTTTCGAACTTGGGACCTCACCCAAGCAAAAGCCAATGCTCCGCTCCCAAGGAGAGCAGAGCGCTACTCTCTTCACTCCTTGCACAAGCTTGACACGGCCAGGAAAACTTGGAGCGCAACATGACACGGTCAGGAGGAGTTGGAGCGCACAAGACACACACCAAGCCACAATGCTCCGCTCCGCTCTCCACAAGAGCGGAGCACTATCCTGAATGCCTCCCAAGCCTTGGCACGCAACAAAGAGCTCCAACACAAGCATTGATGCTCCGCTCCTCACAAGAGTAGAGCACTCCACTGGGAGCAATTTCTCTTGGGCTGAAAATTCAATTAAAAATCTAATTAAATTCAAATCTTTACCAAATTAAAAAGCCCACCCAAATTCTTAAATCTAAGAATAGAAAGTGTATAAATAGAAGCTAGTTTGATTTAGTTAAAGACTTTTAACCTTTGGCTTCTTAGAGAATTTTCATTTTTATAGTTTTGAGAGTTTTTACTTTGAATTTGGATCTTAGAGAATTGGGAAGGAGAATTAATCTCTCTTCTTCCTTGTTCTTACTTGAGCACTCTTTACTTCTTGTTTTGGATCTTGGGTGAAGAATTGAAGAAATTCTGTTTCAATCTCACCTTAAGATCTCTTTGTTTATCTTTCTACATAATTTTAGAAACTTTGATTTACATTTCAAATTCTGTTTACTGCTTTCACTCTTCTACTTCTTCTGCAACTTACTTTTCCATTTCTTTTGCAATTGTTCTTGTTGGATCAAGGAAGGATTTGAGATCTAGACTTGTTTTCTAGTCTCTTCCACTCCTGAGATCTTTAATTTCTCTTCTAATTTCTGCAATTGAGCTATATTCACCTTCTGTTTTAATTCTTCAAGCATTTTTACTTTTCTGATTTAGATTTCCTTAAATTCAATTCATCTTTTGCTCTTCTGTTTATTGCAATTTACTTCTGCTTGTTTAAATTTCTGCAATCTCAGCTCCCAATTCCTTTTATAATTCAAGCAATTTACCTTTCTTGCACTTTAAGATTCAGTCATTTACATTTCTTGCAATCAAAGCTTCTGCAATTTAATTTACTTGTTCTTTAAGATTCAGCACTTTTACTTTATAGTCTCTTTAATTTACTGCAATTCTTCCCTCTCCCTTTACATTTCAAGCAATTTAGCTTCTGTCAATTACAAACCACTCAAACCAATACTTGATTCGCTTGACTAAATCAACCACTAAACTAAAATTGCTCAATCCTTCAATTTCTGTGGGATCGACCTCACTCATGTGAGTTATTATTACTTGATGCGACCCGGTACACTTGCCGGTTAGTTTTAGGTGTTTGGAATTTGTTTTCCAAAATACACCATCACCAGCCACCAATAGTGAGTCACATTGTCATGCCCAAGTGTCTTATAGTAGTCTCGGACAAAAAATACATCCACCGTGTCTACGTCAACTCTCGGCAACTCAAAAATCTGTCTACCACTGTAATTCACAGTTCCATCACGCTCTGTGATGAATAAGCCTCCATGGTGAAATATGATGGTAATTCAAGGATCTCCCATCTGCAATTTAGAAACAAAATTTCATGATCAACCTCATCATCTTCAACCACATTAACAAGTTGAAAACCACATTAACTGTAAATGCAGCAAAGCATAATAGATAAGAAATAGCATTTTCCCATGACAGATAGTCCTCATACAGTCAACACTTTCATTAGCCTAACCACTCAGAAAACTAGTTGCGATCAAACCCTAGCTAAATATTGCGAAACACAAACATGCATACCTACAGATAACACTCCAAAAAATCGTTTCTAACTACTGAAGAGATTAAACTAACAACCTTAACAAAAAATAGAGCATTTCTTATATCACATTATATTTTTTCTTTTTTCCTTACCTTTTTCAGAGAGATAGGCCTTCGATACAGTCTTCGTTTGAGGCAGATGACGATATCCGATCCTATATAGCAGTCGTACTCCACAGAAATCGCATCAGTTACCACAATCCAACCACCGCCATTGATGAGTAAAGGGGAGGAGGGGTTTGTGTTGTATTTTGAGGGAGGGAAGACAATGCGTTATGTTAACGTTTGATGGGGGAATCTTCAAAACCAACTTTTGGAGTGAAACGACGTCATTTTCGGCCATTTACGCGCCACTATCAAAACTACGTCGTTTTAGCCTTGCCCGCGTGTCACCAAATTAACCACATCAGCTTTTCGATGACGCCACCTAGAGAAAATGTGCCGGAAGGACAACACTGAGTCCCGGCGTTTAACTTTAGGTACCAATTTGGGTAATTAATAATTTTAGGGACTACAATGAAGCACGAGTGTAACTTCAGGGACTACTCTGAGGTTTAGCTCTAATTACTTATTATGATTTCTACGACCGGTGCAATTATCATATTATTATTATTATTATTTTCAATTGATAATTGATAAGTAGTTTAATAATGTATTAAATATTGATTTGATATAATTATAAGAAAGATATGTTTCTAAATTAGTATAATTATGTATTATTCATTAAATATTAATTATAATAAAGATATTTTTTATAAAATAATTTAGAATAGAGAATAGGAAAGTTCATTTTGGAGGGAAAACGGAGTCACGAGAGATCGACACCTCACCTTCATTAGTTGGGAGAAAACCCAGTTTTAGTATATTAAGTAGATTCACATAAGAGTTATGAGATTTTTTTTTTTTTTACTTTATTTTTAAAGTAGTATTCACTTCTGAGTGTAATAATTATGAACTAATACATGCACCGTAATAACTAATTGTGATTGGAGAGAAGATAGAAAGAGAATAAAAACCCAAAAAAGGAAGAGAAAACAAATCAACATAAGAGTAGTAATGACTAGTGAGGCATACGTAGATAGATAATGGTAAGAAAAAAGAATAATGAAAATAAAAATTAAAAATTCTAAAAGAATAATAAAACTAAATATAATTTAAAATGTTGAATATAAAATTATAAGAAATAAAATTTTTTTAGCTATTAAAATTATTCGAGAGAAAGAGTGATTTAAATATAAATTTTTATATTTGCTTTAAATTAAATATAATTGAGAAATAAATAAATTTATAAATATTTATAAATTTTTATCTTCATTGTTACACATAGTAACAACATAATGATTTTAGTATTATACCTAAATTAATTTAAATTTAATTATTCTATATATTAAAAAATTAAATAACTTATAAATTTTATATTTAATTATTCTATACAAAATTTTTGAATGTTTGATATCTTAAATTTTTTCTTAAAATAATAAAATATGACTTTAATAAATCAAATAAGAAAATAATTCTTTTGATAAACTTTAACAACTCAAAAGTTAACACAATGGATATGTATGGATCAAAGTGATAAACAAAAATAAGAGCTGCGATAATGATACAATAATAATTGATTGTGATTGAGGTTAATAAAAGAAAAAAACAAAGAAGAAAAATAAAATAAGGCAACATAATTATAAGAGAAAATAATAAAATGTATAATAAAATTAATATGATAGGATGATATAATCAAAATAAAAATTAATCATCTTAAAATAATAATAAAATTAAAAATAATTAAAAAAATTTAATATAAGATTAAAGAAATAATTTTTTATCTATTAAAATTATGTATAAAAAAAGTGTTTTAAATATAAATTTTTAAATTTATTTCAAATTAAATAAGATTGACAAAATAAATAAATTTAATATATAAATAATTAATTTATAAATAATATTAGTAAATTTTTATTTTGATTTTATTATACATAATAATAATAATTTTTTTTTAAATTTAAATTTATTTATTTTATATTTTTTATATATATTAAATAACTTAAAATATTTTATTTTTTTATAATTTATTTTTTTTATTATTGATAATAAATTTATAATTTTAAAAATAAAAATATAAAAATATTTTTTTAACTCAATAGTATTAGCTGTTGAGCCACTAAGTCCATTACATAATGTCAAAAGATATATCTTTCTTAACAAATTATAGATAATAAATGGTACAAATTTTCACTATTTGCTTCATATACCTTGTCCTCAACTTAAAATAAAATGACAAATACAGAGACGGCAAGTAATTCAAAAAATGCAAAACATCATAATTTTTCCATTTCTCCTCGCCAAATCCAAAATCACAGGCTAGTCATCAGCATCAAAACACATATTCCCCATGTGTCCAGCTCCCCTGTCAAAAAACACAAACCATTTCTCTCTCTCATTCTCACTCTCATCTTCTTTTCTTTCTCAATCTCCTCCGTACCTTCCTCTCCTCGTTGCACCACATCGACGCCGCGGCTCTGGAATGTGATGCCATCGCTGCAGCTTTGCTGCGTCGCATCGCCGCCTCGCCGTGTTCCTCTGCTTCTCTTTCCTCCACTTCTTTCTTGTGCTCCCCCTCGTGCTCCTCTGTTGCCGTGCCACCCCAGCTCCATCCATCGCTGCTCGATTCACTTTCCATCATCACAATAGGTAGGCTTTATTTTTTTTTTTAGGCAATTAAGGTTCCTAATCCCGAATTCTTAATCATTAGCTTGTGTTAAATTTAATTAGGGTTTGATATCACAATTTCTGATTTAATTAGGATTTTTCTGCCACATAAGTTTAATTTCTGTTACTCCTTTTCAATTTCTGCCACATAAGTTTCCGATTTTACACGGATTCGGTTTCTGAAAAGCCTTCATGTTTCATATCATATCATATACTATTACTCATAGGGTGCAGCCTGCGCTACTTGTTTGATTTTTTGGGAATTTATTCTATTTCTAGTTAAATTATTGATTATCTTTCTAAATAAATCCTCCTAGAGAAGGTTATGAAACTATCAAGTTAAAACTCATGACTCTTATGATTGACAAGTTTAGGCCCTACATTGAGTTTACTAGTTAAGTTTGCTGATTCAAGTGTAGCTAAATTCCACGAATTTTAGGTGAGTTTTCAAGTTCGATAATGTTGCTTCTAACTACTAAATCAAGGAATAAGTGATTCTTTTATAAGATTCCAAGATTTTGAAATTATCTAACTTTTACTTCAAATAGTATTTAGGAGGATGTTTATGATTTTTTTTAAGATGCTATATTATTGTTCTTTATTTTGTTATCGTTTCAACATATTTAGGTAGCATTATACTAGTATTACAATGATATCTTGTGGCAGGAATTGGAGACCTGTGCTCTAATCATGTAGTGAAAACGTTCACTGATGAATTGAACAACTTCTCTGGTGTGAAAGGATACTGCGTTTATGCTTGCATTACTCTTGTTTTTTTTATATTAATTTCTTCACTATATGTAGAGTACAGTAATTTTATAGTGCATCATTTCTAGTATTGCCCCAGTTATGCTTAGAACTCAGCATGCTGAAGCTGTAATTTAACTTTCTTCACTGATAAAGTTTCCCAATTTTTCCAGTGAGGTAGGCAATGGATCATGGGATTCATGGTTTCTGCCTTTGACAGAGCAGGTATAGTTAAGAAAAAAGAGGATTTGCTATGTTGAGTGGAAGGAATTGCTAGTATTTATTATTTAACATTTGTGTTCTTTTACTTGATTGCAGACTAATATTGTTTATGAAAAGATGATTAGGATTCCTGCAGTATTATGGTAACATTTCTTGCTATGCATTGGCTTAATTACAGGACGCATGCTTATTTTAGTTGACTATGTTTTTCTAGTTCATATCAGGGGTTTTTCTTATTACTTGATTATCTTCCAATTTTCAAATCATAAGATGCTGCCACAGTTCATCTTCTCACTTGTTTAGAGTGGAATCTGTAATTGTTTAAAAGGAAACTTTAATTATATGCTTGTCAACAATTGTCTGTCAAAAGAAGATAGACAATATTGCAAAAGAGTGATGTGTATTCAATAACACAATGTTTTATGTGAAATTTTATAGCTTCTATATATGTATTATTGCTCTTTTAGATTGTCATATTACAATGTTCAAAATTTCTCCTTATCATCGTTTCTATTCTTCCCTAATATCTTAACGTTCGAAATAGCATTTTATAACATTGTCTATTATGCTTTAATTCATATATAATTTCTTACAGTGATTTTATTTATCTGTTTTAATGAAATCATGATGTGAGCATTGCCCATAAAAGTAGTTGTTGTTCCATTTTTACTGAATGATCAATGGATAGCTGATAGATATTTCGTATTAACTTTCTGCTCAATGAGTTTTAAATTTGTTTTATCTGACAATGAAATATTTGTTCCCGCAAAACACACTAGAAGCAGCAATAAATGACATAAACAATTCTTTTGGAAAGGGAAGTTTGACAAGTTGGGCAATGCTGGGGGAGCTTTAGTGTATGTATCTTCATATTTGTAGTCATTTTTAATCACATGTTTTCCTAATCTATTGTATTATATTTAAGGGAAAAAAAATGTCAATTGTGCCTGAATATTTTTTGTCATATAAATTAGACTTATCGTTGATAGAATTTTTTCCCCCATCATCCTAAATATTGCAGTGAAACATGTCCTAGTGGCTGTTTGACCTTGGACTGTGCTTTAGGTGGCGGTCTTCCAAAAGGTAGAATTGCTGAGGTATTGACTGCCTGGTATATGTTTGTGTTCACTGTTCTTTTAGTTATTCGCACCATCTTATTTACAACTTTTAGGTTTCTGGAGTGAGGGGTAAGTAAAATAATTGGGTGTGAATTATGAAGAATGAGATATATTTGTAAGCTGCAAGGATTGGGTCATTGGGGTTTTATTCAATTGGTATTTGTTACCAGTTTTGGTGTTTTATGGCATCTTCAACAAGTTGGGATTGCTTGGTTACCTTTTTTTTTAATTTTTTTTTACCTGTACTTTAGTTTACCTTTTCCCCATTTTCGTCTTTGTTTCTCTCTGTACCCTGACCTGTGTTTATCAATCTTCATATGTAGTGCTTAACCTATATAGGAGTATGTTAATGTAGTTTGGGAGGGCTTCTAATAAAACTATCAGAAAAAGCTGGTTTATGCATTATTGCTCCTTGATTCTTTTGTTCATTAATTTACACGTGATAGGGTTGTTGATTCTTTTTATTACTTTATGCCTGAATTGTTCTGTCATGGTCAAACTGACATTATCTTCTGGCTATACTTCTAGATATTTGGACCAGAAAGTAGTGGGAAGAGTACCCTTGCACTTCATGCTATTGCAGAAGTGCAAGTAATTCATTTGTATAACAATAATGTACTTGATGTAAATATGTTTTGAGACCAACGTGCAATTCTATTTTTGATGTCTAGAAACTAGGAGGAAATCTGGAAATGCAATGCTCGTTGATATATTATTAGCTATCACATGAATAGTTACTAGACCAATGTGCAATTCAAGATTAGTTATTACCTTTTCTTGTGCTGCTGCTACTTACTAGTGTGTGGATTCTATTGAGTTTTATTGTACATTCTGTCTCCATTTGTGTACTTTGCTATTTGTCTACGTGTGTATTTGAAGTGATGAGTTTATTTCAAGTCAACCAATCTTTTATGCTTGATTTCTTCTAATAAAACTTCTTGAAAATTTAGGAGTCACATTTGTATGTATATGCGAACCAGGTGCTAAACGCAGGCAAAAATAAGCTTAGATCCATGGATGAGGTCAGATCACTTGTTAGCCTCCGAGCACTGATTTTGAAGGGTCAGACTTCTTTTGCTAACTATCTACTTTGAAGACAACAAGAGGGCAAGATTCCATGGTTAGAATAAGGATGATCATGCTGAAGTTGTTGATAATCTTGAATTTGAGAGAAAATCGAGTAAGAAAAAGAAGAAAACTGTTGATGATTTCAAGAAGGAAGTCAGAGTCGCTGACGAGGAAAATTAGATCATAACAAGAAATCAACTAAGAAAAAGCTCAAGAATGATAGACAAGCCCACAGACAGGAAATTAGCTCTGCAGGAGAATGTTATTAGGATCGAGAAGAAACATAAGAAAAAACAAAAGAATGAGAACAAAGTGAACTTGATACGATTGTTTATATCTAATGTATCAATATACTATTTGTGTTTATGTTTTGAGTTGACTTGTTTGTTTTTAATACTTTTCTTCTAGTTTGATAATATGATGAACTTGTTTATTTTTTAAAATACTATGAATGTTCTAATACAAGTTAGATAAAAATTAGATAAAAATTTATCCTGATTAAATTTATATTTATTTTGTATGAAAACAAATTTATTTTGCAATAAAATCTAAAAAAAGTATGTTTTATCTTGTTGAAAAATCTAACGTTAGTTATCGACAGAAAATATGACGCTAGTTACTAACAGAAAATCTGTAAAAAAATTTGACTATTTAGCGAAATACGAGGGATGATTACCGAAAAAAATCAGTCAGTAATGGAAAAAATATGTTGGTAAATTACCGCCAGAAAAAAATCTGTCATTAGGTTGTAATTACAGAAATCACTATTACTAAACAAATCTTTAAAGAGCAATAAAAAGAAAGAGAAGCAAGGTAATGGAAAAAATATGTTGGTAAATTACCGCCAGAAAAAAAATCTGTCATTAGGTTGTAATTACAGAAATCACTATTACTAAACAAATCTTCAAAGAGCAATAAAAAGAAAGAGAAGCAAGGTAATGAAGGAAACTATATAAAGGGGTGGCGAGGTTATTATTACAGCCAACAACAGTTAAAATGATTTCTTATCCCTTTGCCATCAACCATTACTATCAGCATGAATAAACTAGAGAGTATTAAGCATCTTTCATTTAGGCACTAATAAAGCATTATAATATTAACAATATGGTACCTGAAATGTTCTTTGCTTTTTAAGCTAACAATCTAAAACTGTAAGTATAAAGGATGTAACGAAAATTTGCAAACCATCAAACCAAAGCAAATTATATATAAGACAGCAGAATGATTGATGCAAGTAAGACAACAAAAAGAAAGTTTAGTAGTGATGCTTAAAAGACTTATCAATTAAAAGACGGTCATATTTGCCTTAGAAATCTACATTAAAAAATGAAGAATAAGTATATGATATGCTTAACCATTCATGGCCAATTGTTATAATTAGCTTGTAATATATTCAAAAGTTACATCATCCAAAGATTCAACTTTGCAAATCTATGAAACATTAGCAGTTATGAAATTTTTTTTCACCTCAATCATAAGCTTCATAGTTCATAGAAAGGAGAAATAAAAGGCTTCCTAATTTGACCAAGTAATGACTTCAAAAGTGATTAAAAGCAAGAAGTTTATAAGACTAACCAAACAGAATATCACAAAGCAAAAATCAAGCTACGCAAAATCTTCAAGAGAACTGCCATTTTAGAATTGAGTAGATCAAGGGCATTATCAAAATCTGTTGACTCATCTCAAGAAATTTTTGGTGAATTATATATTTGCCAAAGAGGTTGGTGATTCCCTTCCCAGGATCATTTTGTTTCACAATAGACTCTCCAACCAAAACTTGCACAAAATAACATTTTGGCACATTAACATTATATAACACAATTGCTTGCAAACACATTAGTTACAAAGATTGAATTAAAATAATTCTTATGTACATTTTAAATTTGTAATACTTACAATTTTAAACACCAGATTCTACTACCATATAAAGAAGCCATAAAATCATTAGCAGGGTACTTTCAAAATTAGATAACATCTTTCATATAACAGTAATTAACAAAGAGAAGACTACTTACAATTATGTTTCTCTCGCAGTTTGTTGCTTGTTAAACTAAAATAATGTATACAGATTTTTGAATGACTCCAAAAACAGAACAACAACAAAATTATCCTATAGTATCTAAATTATATTCCATTCATTGAGTCAAGCACACAATTACAGAACCCTAATGAAGCTCCAATCTCTTAATCTTCAGTTCTTCACACATAAAAGCAAATAAGCATACACAAAAATAAGCATTAACCATAGAAATTCACAAACACCTCATAATCTATTCAATTAATCCATCATCCAATTCGTGAGTGAGATTAAACCACCCTCCTCATTGTGGGCGGGACAAGACCATCATTCCTACAACATCACATCACAACTACAAACAATCGCCGTCCTTACTCGGTGCAGGTGCCAAATCAAATACGCAAGCGTGACAAAACCCACGACCTTACCAATTCAGTTTTAGACCACATTCATTCAAAATCATTTACTCAATTCCAATATTGAGATGCAAAAATGAATGAATTGTATATTGTATTGTATTTGTTTACAAGTATATATATATATACACCGGAGTACTAGAGTAGTACATAATAAATTACATTAGGTATAATATTAAGTATTATTGGGTATATTGAATATTTCAGGAGCATAATAGTATATTTGGGCAATCTTCATAGATGAAACTTACCAATTTTGCATGACCTATCCAATATCATATATCCATTTTCATCTCCAGCACACTTAAAAATAAATAAATACACAAATAAAATGGTTAACCAAGTTGCGGATATGTTATACACATATAGAAAGAAAATTCATATGACCACCCAAATCTTAAAAAAAAAAAAAAAAAAAAGCTCATACGACATTTTGGTTAGTCTGGTTCATATTCATTGCATCTCATTGTGAACCCAATTTCCCAATAGAAAAAAAACATATTTAGGTATATATCAAGCAACATTGTATTGTATTGTACAGAATTGAGAGGAGTTATAACAAAAATCATAAGGTGCAGATTTGATCTGATTTTATTATTAAATCTCATACATTGAGTTTGATGTCACCCAAATCAAGCTGAGCAGCAATCTCCTCAAGCTGCTTCTTGACGCTCATATCAATCAACTTCGATCCAGAATTACCATACCTAACAGTAAACCCAGCCACCAGGCTCGGGTCAATAACTGTCTTGATTCTAACGTTCTTAGCCCCCGTTAGCTTCTGCACCTGCTTCGCGATCTGTGCTAAGTGCTGCGACTCGAGCTTCACCACCGAGCTCACCACCGCCATTTCCGTATCTGTGAGCGTGTTGTACACGAATTCATACTCCTTCGCAATCTCCTTCACCAGCCCAATGCGCTTCGCATCGACAAGAATGTTCAGGAAGTTGCGCGTGTGGGATTGGAAGCTTGATGACGTGGCGATTTCATCGACGAGCTTCTTCTTCAGTTCGGCGTCTACGGTTGGGTTGGCAAAGAAGTCGAACACCTGTGGATCGGAGAAGATCTCATCGATTTTCTCGATGTCGGTTGTGGTGGCGTCAAGGGTGTTGTTGGATTTGGCGATGTCGGCAAGGGCGAGGGCGTAGCTTGCGGCCGCGGTGGAGACCATGCGGGCGCCGAGGGATCCGGCGGAGTGGCGGGGACGGGTGAGTTTGAGGGAGAGGGAGGGGAAGGTGGTAGTGGAGAGGGAGAGGTTGAGGATGGGTTTTGGGTGGGTGAGGAGGGATCTTGGGGTTTGGATTGAAGGGAATAAGGCTGTAATGGTGGTGTGAAGTGAAGCCATTGTGGTTGGATTGAGAAAATGAAGAAATGAGTGAGGGATTTGAGAAGAAGGGTTTTTCTTTCTTTTTCTTTTGGGTTTTGGGTGGGATTTGGTGGTGGGAAAGGGTAGAGGGGGAGAGGGTGAGGTTGCGATTGCGGGAGCTTAGAGCCTCTTGTTCTCCGATAAGATAATTGGCTATTACCAATACGTGGACATGATTTGGTGGTGGAAGGGGATCTTCTTTTGTGTCGGTGGATCGTGCATGTTACATAAATCAAGAGCTACTATGCTTTGAGCCTCTGAGTTCTATCTAAATTCTCCTAGTTTAGAGTAAACGCACATAAATAAACATGAAAAATATAAAAGGAAGAGAGACGATAGGAGCTTACAGCTTAGCACTTTTTATTACAAAATTGTTTCGAAGATAATAAAAATATAAAAGAAAGAAAAATGGTAAGAGATTAATATCTTTTATCATAAAAATTAGGTGATGAAAATTGTTAAAAAGTCATTTAAATTTATTATTTTTGGCAATTAGTTAGTTATTAATGTTTAAAAATATGAGATAAAATATACTGAATTACTATACTAAAAAAAATTGAGTTGATGGCTAAGTTATGGCCAAATATAATAAATTTTAATGATTCTTAATATTTTTTTGGGTGATATTATATGTATATAAGCATTTTTTATAACTAAATCTAATTAAATTGTTACAAACAAAAAAAAATACACATATTCATCACGTGATTTTTTTTGTGCTTTTTTTAGTACAGAAATTTTTTTGTTACAAAACATATTGTTCGGTATTTCGGTTACCGGACGGTTCGGGTCAAGATTCTGGGTGATAGGAGGGGCTCGTCAGGTCACGGTTCTTCGGTCAGATGGATGCGAGGTCCCGAGTACTTCGTGTGGAGAGGGGGATGCCACCTGCAAAGACACTCCGACGCTCTTGTCAGGCAATGTGCAGGCGGAAAAAAGGGGTGATGTAGAAAATGTGACGTACCTTGGGGGAAGAGCCAGTCTTCCCCTTATATACATGTCAGTAGTGGGCCCCTCTGGAGGACAAGCCTATATTCTCAAGGACGCTGTCCCACAGCTGCGGGTGAGCCGTACGGGACGCGTGTCCGGGTCGGTTGAAAGGCGTGGAGCTCGGGTCAGGTTGACCCGCGGGAATCCTGAGTCGGGCCGTAACAGTGCCCCCAACGCACCAGTGATGGTCGTGAGGCGATCGGTGGCGCGTGATGTCCTTGTTCGTGCGTTGTCGCCGAGTCGGCTGACCGTGGGAGAGGCGCGTCTCTTGTGCGCGTGTCTCTTGGTCTGCTGAGGCGTTCGTTTGTCGTTTCATTCTTCGCGCTGAGCATTAAATGCTCATAATGAGTTAAAAAACCCCGTGCGCAAAGACCATTTTTCCCCTGTCTCTTTTCGCGCTCCTTGTGGTGGTTTTTAAACAGTTTCTTTCTCTTTTCCTCCTACTTTTGCTATTTTCACCTTCCTCTCTCCCTGATATCCAAAATTTCTTGTTCGAGCCCCCTCGTGCCTCCTTTTTTCTCTCAAGTTCCTGCAACCAATTCAGGTAATTCTTGCTTCCTATTCTCTTGTGTTTACACTATGTTTTACTGCTGCGTAGTTGTTGTTTGTGATTGTTGCATGCTTGGTTTACTTATGCTGAATGACTTTCCAATGGTGGGGTAGATGAATTAAGGGAGGGGTACCATTCCTGGGTAGGTTTTTAGGTGATTTACGTGATAGGTGTACCTTTTAACCGTATTTGGCCATGAATTGAGTTTGAAAAGGTGTAGTTTCTGGGTTTTTATGGGCTCCCGACCTCGTAGACTGACGGAGTGGTACCCCGCTGTAGGTATGCCTCGCATTGTCTCCCGGGCTTCTGCATCTGGCGCGGCCTATGACCCGTATGCCTGGGTAACTTCCGACATAAAGGACTCGCCCAACCAAATGGATCTGGCGGAGTTGACCGAGTTCCGGCAAGCCGGTTACTTGTGTGGGGGAACAGACGAAGAGGTCAACTATGAGGCCGCTGTTCCTGCCCCCAACGAGCGTATTTATGAGATCAATTTCCACTCTCCTCGTGTCCCCGATTGGATTTGGTTCTACAAATCCATGTTCACACAAGTCGGCGTTCGGATACCGCTTTCTGACTTCCAAATGGCGCTCCTCAACCGGATATCCGTCTCCCCCTCACAGCTCCATCCAAACAGCTGGGCTTCAATCCGCTATTTCGAATTGGTTTGCGAATACCTCGAGCTACCGGTGTCGGTGGACGTCTTCCTCTTCTTCTTCAATCTTACTAATCCTTCCAAACAAGGGAAAGCTAGGAAAGGGTTCCTTTCTTTCCGATCTGCCCAGGGTAGGAGAATATTCGGCCTCTTCGAGGACTCCTACCATGGGTTCAAAGATAAGTACTTCAAAGGTCGCCACCCCTTTTGGTTGTCGTTAGAGGGGGAGCGCCTTATCCCAACTTATTGGAGTTTTGGGGCGGGGTCGAACTCCTTCATTAAGGTGACGTATAAAAGGTTGTCGCCCATAGATAAGCAAATAGCTGATGTACTTTCTGCTATTTTTGAGAAGAACCCCGTGAACCCCCATCTCCTCATGGGTGAGCGGGAGGTCGCCAGGAGCTATATCCGTGAGTTGTCTTGTTTGTTTGCCTTCATCTGTTTATTGTTGCTTTCTTTACCCGATCTAACGACTAATGCGCCTGTTGTTTGCTGTAGTGGAAATGTCTGCCACCGTGACCGGACTTGAGAATTTGATGAAGACCTTTTTGAAGCGAGTGACGACGAGAATGCCGAAGAAAAGGATGTCGGGAAGTCGGAGGATCCTTCTGGGGAGAAGGATGATCAGGCTGTGCCGTCTCCCCAGGATACCTGCGTGTCGGGGAAACAGACTGCAGGGGCCCAGGTTTCTCCTATTCGTGAGGAGGTGCCCGTTGAAGGGCATACGTCCTTTACCCCCCAGCCGGACAGTGACGTGGAGCTCATCCATACTCCCAAGAGGCGGAGGATGTCTTCCAGCCCGGAAGGGGCCCTCACTATAATGGAAAGGAACTTTGATGCTACCAAATTTATTGACTCGCAGCTGATACCCGGGACCGAAGAGCATTTTCATGGGACTGAGCTGTCCGGGCAGGCGAGGTGGATGTACCGGACCTTGCTTCGTGGAGCCGTGATAGCTCGAAAGGCTGAATTCGAGTTGTCGGGAATGGAGGCGCTCTGGAGGAAGCTCGAGTCCTCTGTCAAAGCGAACAATGACTTCAAGGTCCAAGTTGAACTGCTCCAGGGCCAGCTGTCCGAGATGAGGGGAAGGCTTAGTGCTTCTGAGGAGAAAGCGTCGTCCGTTGCGGAGAAGTTGAAAGCGTTCGATGAGACCCTGGCCCGGTTGGTCGAGCGTGAGGAGGGTCAGCTGAATGCCGCTCAGGGTCGGGTCGCCGCTTTGGAGAAAGAGCAGGAACATGCCGTCTCAGAGGCAAAAACCGCTAAAGCTGAAGCCGCAGAGCTTAAGAAGAAGCTCAAAGTGACCAGGGAGCAAGGGAAGAACGCGATCTCCATGACCGAAGAGGCCCTGAAGGCTCAGCTAAAGATCGCAGCTCCTGATTTTGACACGTCGGCAATTGGCATTTTCAAGACTATCCAGGACGGAAAGATTGTTGACATGCCGAGGAAGTGAGATCTTGTAACTTGGGATATTTTGTTACGCATTTACTGAACAACTTATTGCTCGTTTTTTGTTTTGACTCTTTATGAATTATGCTTATTCAGTCGTTTGGCCGGGTTGCCGTTTACTATATTTGTTGTCGCTATTTCTCTCGGGGATGGGCTCACGCCCGTTTTCCCGTTTTATGTTTGTTATGGCTTGGATCGCCGTGGTCGTGTTGTCGCCGTCATTGGCTTTGGTCGTAAGGAAGATGGCCTCTGGGGTGATCAGTCCTGGTCTGCCGTTTTAAGGTGCGCTTGTGCGCGGCACACGTAGGGAAGTGGTAGACAAGTACGAAAATTTTTGACAAGTAGGAGTTAATCGTTAGCTAGGCAAATTAATTAATATGGCGAGTATTTTATAAAATAAAAAGGTAAATTATCATGCGAACAGAGCAAGTATTTACTATCTGTTTAGGTTCTCAGGTCGATGAGTCGTCTGGTCATGAGTAGAACCTTCTTATGTTACCCGCATTCCATGTTCTAGGTACTTCCTTGCCGTCGAGTCTTTCGAGCTTGTAGACACGTTTTCCGAGCACCTCTTTAATCCTGTAGGGACCTTCCCAATTTGCTGCCAGCTTCTCTTCTCCCGGGGTCGGCACACCGATGTCGTTGCGTCGTAGGACGAGGTCTCTTTCCTCGAAATCTCTTCTGAGGACTTTAGTGTTGTAACGCAGGGCTATTCTTTGTTTTAACGCCATTTCTGATAAGTGAGCCATCTCCCTTGTCTCCTCCACCAGGTCCTTTTCCATCGCTTCGTTCACACCTGCGAGTAATAGCCGGGGGCTTGGCTCGCCGATTTCGACGGGTATCACCGCGTCGGCCCCGTATGTTAGGCGAAAAGGGGTTTCCCCCGTGGCGCTTTGCTCGGTTGTTCGGTAGGACCATAGGACAGAAGCGAGCTCATCGGCCCATGCTCCTTTCTTGTTGTCTAGGCGCTTCTTTAGGCCAAGTAGGATGACTTTGTTTGCGGCTTCTACTTGCCCATTCGTCTGGGGATGCTCTACCGAGGAGAACCTCTGTTTTATCCCCAGGCCGGCGAGGAATTCTGTGAACTTCTTGTCCGTGAACTGTGTCCCATTATCCGAGATGACGACCTCTGGGATACCGAAACGGGTTATCACTTGCCTCCACATGAACTTCCGGCAGTTGGAGGACGATATTGTGGCCAGTGGTTCAGCCTCTACCCATTTGGTGTAGTAATCAATGGCGACAATGAGGTATTTAACTTGTCCTGGGCCGACTGGGAAAGGTCCCAGGAGGTTAACTCCCCATTGACCGAAAGGTCGAGTGGTCGTCAGTGAACTCAGCTCGGAGGCCGGCGCCTTGTGGAAGTTAGCGTTTTGTTGACACTTTATGCACCTTTTGACAAATTCCTTTGAGTCTTTCATCATTGTCGGCCAATAGTACCCGGCTCGGATGAGCTTCCTCGCTAGGGCTTTGCCCCCGATGTGGTGCCCGCAACACCCCTCGTGGACTTCTCTAAGTACATAGTCCGTCTGGTCGAGGTGTAAACATTTCAATAGGGGTTGGCTGAGTCCCTTTTTGAACAGTTGTCCTTGTATGATCGCATATCTGGCCGCCTCTCTTCTCAAAGTTTTGGCTGCTTTCTCATCGTCAGGTAACTTGCCGAGTTCCAAGAAGTTTATGATGGGGTCCAACCACGAGGGGCTTGACTCCGTCAGGTGGAGAGCGACCGTTGGCTCCTTCACCATGCCCTAGATGAGAGACCGGTTACCCGCTCCCGGTTTCGTGCTCGCTAGTTTGGACAAGAGGTCCGCCCGTGTGTTCCTTTCTCTTGGGACGTGTTGGATCGTGACCTCTTGGAACTGACTTATCATTTCTTTGACCTTTTCCAGGTATTTTTGCAGGAGGGGGTCCCGGGCTTGGTAGCTTCCGTTTACTTGGGAGGTGACGACCTGTGAGTCGCTGCATACTTCGACCTTCGTTGCCCCGACTTCACGGGCTAGTATTAGTCCGCTTAAGAGAGCTTTATATTCCGCTTGATTGTTTGACACAGGGAACTCGAACTTGGTCGATTGCTCGTAGATGACTCCTGCCGGGCTTTCTAAGATGACCCCTGCTCCCCCGGACGTTTGGTTGGAGGCCCCGTCCACGTGGAGCCTCCACCGTGTGCCCTTTTCCTCGGAGGGATCACCCGTTACCTCAACCAAGAAGTCAGCCATTGCCTGGGCTTTGATTGCATGCCGGGGCTCATACTGCAAGTCGTATTGAGAGAGTTCGATGGCCCAAGTCATCATCCTACCAGCTAAATTGGGTTTTTGTAGTACTTGACGAATCGCCTGGTCCGTCCTCACGACTATACGGTGACCTTGGAAGTATTACCTTAACCTTCGGGAGGAAGTTAGGAGTGTCAAAGCCAGCTTTTCTAGTTTGCTGTACCTCAGCTCGGCTCCTTGTAGAGCCCTACTCACGAAGTAGACCGGTTGCTGAGCTTTCCCTTCTTCTTTTACGAGCACTGCTGCAAGCGCTTCCTCTGTTACTGCCAGGTAGAGGTAGAGTGATTCTCCGGCCTTGGGCTTCCCGAGCACCGAGGGCGCTGCTAGGATCTCCTTGAAGTGGTTGAATGCTTCCTCGCACGCCGGGGTCCATTCGAATGCTATTCCCTTTTTCATCAGATTGAAGAAGGGCAGGGCTTTTGCTACCGATGCACCGAGGAAACGGGATAATGCCGTCAGTCTCCCCGCCAATCGTTGGACATCTTTGATACAACCCGGGCTCTTCATCTAGAGAATCGCTTGGCATTTCTCGGGGTTGGCTTCCACTCCTCTTTGGGTGATCATGAATCCCAGGAACTTTCCTGCCTCCATGGCGAAGGCGCATTTGAGCGGGTTAAGCCTCATGCCGTGTTGCCGGAGGGACGCAAATACGCCTCCCAGGTCACTCAGGAGATCGTCTGGCCGTGTGGTTTTTGCAAGGATGTCGTCCACGTAGACTTCCACTGTCTTGCCTATAAGCTCACTGAATATTTTGTTCATCAGTCTCTGGTATGTGGCGCCAGCGTTTTTCATACCAAATGGCATTACTTTGTAGCAATAGGTCCCTCCTGGCGTTATGAACGCCGTTTTTTCCTCGTCGGGTCGGTGCATCGGTATCTGGTTATACCCAGAATAGGCGTCCATGAAGCTCAGATATCGGTATCCCGCCGCCGCGTCGACGAGCGCGTCAATGTTGGGAAGGGGGTAGCAGTCCTTAGGACATGCCTTATTGAGGTCAGAGTAGTCTACACACATTCTCCACCTCCCATTGTGTTTCTTCACCAAAACTACGTTCGACAGCCAGGTCGAGTAGTCCAGTTCTCGGATGAACCCCGCTTCAAGGAGGCTGGCCACCTCCTCTGCCCATTCCTGTGACATCTTTCTCTTCCTCTGGGCCACTGGCTTGGCTTCTGGTTTGACGGCCAGATGGTGTGACATGAGCTGGGGATCTATCCCCGGCATGTCGGCTGGCGTCCAAGCGAAGAGGTCGGCATTGGCTCTGATCATCTCCATCAGAGGCTCCTTTAATTCATGGGGGAGATTTCTGTTTACGAACGTGAATTTCTCGTCCCCATCACCAACCCTAAATTTTTCCAAATCCCCTTCTGGCTCAGGTCTGGGCTTATCTTCTATCCTGGCGTCCAGGTCGGCGAGGAAAACTCCTGAAGCTTCTTTGGACTTTTTCCTCAGAGAGAGGGTGGCGTGGTCGCAGGCAACCGCCGTTTCCAAGTCTCCTCTGATAGATCCTACGGATCCGTCATCAGCAACAAACTTCATCACGAGCAGCCTTGTACTAATGGCAGCCCCCAGGTCGTTGATGGCTTTCCTCCCCAAGATAACGTTATAAGCTGTGGAATCCCGTAAGATTACGAAATCTGCTATGACTGTTCTTCGTCTCTGCCCCTGACCCATGGAGGTCGGGAGCGAGATGATTCCATCCGGCTTGATGAAGTGGTCTCCCAGTCCTACCACACCGTGCTGGTGGGTCGCCAGGTCGGCATCTCTCAATCCCAGGGCATCGAAAACGTTTCTAAACATGATGTTTGAGTCTGCCCCCGTATCTATCAGGATTCGTTTGACGAGGCCTGTTCCGATCCTGGCCGTAATGACCATGGCTGGGCTTTCCAGCGCCTCGTCAAACCATTGGTCTTCTAGGCCGAAGGAGATGGATGAGAGACCCCGGGAACGTCTAGCAGACGAGGAGGAGACCGTTAGGACCTTGGCGTCCTTTTTCTGTGCCGATTTTGACCTTGGGGCGGTATTCCTGGCCGTTACTACATTTACCACCGTGAGGCCGTGGTCGTCGCCCTCTGGTTCTTAGCATCGCCTTGTTGACCGGGACCTGTTCTCGCCATCGTGGTCCCGATTACGTCTCCTTGGCTCCCTTATAAGGTGCGAGAAGTCGGCTAGTTTCCCATCCCTGATTGCTTGTTCCAGGGCGTCCTTTAGGTCAAAGCAGTCTTGGGTCTTGTGCCCATAACCCTTGTGATAGTCGCAGTAGAGGTTCTTGTTTCCCCCCGTCCTGTCCTTCAGAGGTCGGGGCCTCGACAGTATCCCCTTCTCTGCAATCTGTTGGTAAACTTCGGTGATCGTCGCCGTGAGGGGGGTATAGTTAGTGAACTTCCCGACTCTGGGGACAGGTTTGGGTGTTTTGCCTGGACCGCCGTCCCTGGCGTGTTCCTTTGGCCTCTCTCTGCTTTCGTAGTGCCGGGTTTAATTGTACGCGGGTTGCCGTTTATTGGCAGCCACGACCAGGCTAACTTCCTCATCGTTGATGTACTCTTTGGCCACGCACTGGATCTCTTGCATTGTCCAGATGGGCTTTGTGGTAAGATGTTTCCTAAAGTCCTCATTCGAGAGGCCATTCGTCAGACACAAACTTGCCACCGAGTCCGTCAAGCCGTCAATTTTGAGGCACTCGTCGTTGAAGCAATCCAAGTATTTCCTGGTCGGCTCCCCGGCTCTCTAGGTCTCCCCCAGCAAATTGATTGGGTGCTTAGCTTTGACGATCCTGGTCGTGAACTGAGCTAGGAAAGCATGGCTGATGTCGGAGAATTGGGTCACCGAGCCCTGCGGGAGGTTATTGAACCACCGTATTGCTGGGCCGGCCAAGGTGACCGGGAAGGCGTGACATCTGACCTCGTCACCTACTCCTTCCAAGTTCATCCTGGCCTCAGAGGCTGTTAAGTGTTCCAGGGGATCTTGTGTTCCATCATACTTCATGTCCGTTGGCTTGTCAAAGTGTTTTGGCAGCCGGACCTCGAGTACGGAACGGTGGAAAGGGGTCGCTCCTATTATCACGGGTCCCTGGGTAGTTCTTCTCAGCTCGACATTCTCCCGATGCGCGTCCTCGTCGCTCCTGTTCGATGCGCGTCGCCTCTCGCGTCTGGCGTAGATGATGGGGTCTCGACTCCTTCTTCTGGCGCGTCCCCGTCCCCCTGTGCTTTCTGACTCATACTGGGGGCTGGGTGTGCGTCTTGAGCGGCTCCTCGAGCGGGAACTGGTGGGGCTTTGCTCCAGAGTGCGTTGGTCGTGTTCCCTGTCTGCTAGCCTGCGTTCCAAGTCTTGCATCCTGTGGCGTAGCTCTTGCATTATCCTGGCGTGGTTGTCGCCAGTCCCTCCGAAGGGGTGTCTTTCATGAGTTTGCGTCGTGTCCCTTGGAGGCAACCTCTGTTGTTGTCGAGTTTCCGTCGAAACGGCGCCTCCCCCAGACACGGGGGGCGCGGCCTCGCAGCCTGTCCCAGTTTGGACTAGCACGAAGTCCATGGACGAGTCCCCACAGACGGCGCCAATGTTCGGTATCTCGGTTACCGGACGGTTCGGGTCAAGATTCTGGGTGATAGGAGGGGCTCGTCAGGTCACGGTTCTTCGGTCAGATGGATGCGAGGTCCCGAGTACTTCGTGTGGAGAGGGGGGTGCCACCTGCAAAGACACTCCGACGCTCTTGTCAGGTAATGTGCAGGCGGAAAAAAGGGGTGATGTAGAAAATGTGACGTACCTTGGGGGAAGAGCCAGTCTTCCCCTTATATACATGTCAGTAGTGGGCCCCTCTGGAGGGCAGGCCCATATTCTCAAGGACGCTGTCCCACAGCTGCGGGTGAACCGTACGGAACGCGTGTCCAGGTCGGTTGAAAGGCGTGGAGCTCGGGTCGGGTTGACCCGCGGAAATCCTGGGCCGGGCCGTAACACATATAAATTTTGTTATAAAACAGTTTTACAGACGGCATAAAAAATTTTGTATGTAACACATAAATTTATGAATATAATACATAAATCTTTTCACATAATATAAATTTATTTGATATAGTATTATGTATTAAATTTTGTATTATGCATCAAAATTTTTATGTTATATATTAAAATTTTTTTTGTTTAATAATTTTATTGAACATATATAAAAGAATGATAATGATGATAATAAAAAAAGAAGACGAGAAAAAAAAAGAGAATGTAATAATTTAGTTAAAGACTTGATTTAAAAATAATTCGACCTAACTTTATTAATAAAAATCAGTCCAAAATATTCTAAATTTTTTTATTTTATATTTGTTAATTATTATTGAAATAAATAAATATTTTTAAATATAATATATATAATTATAAATATTAAATTAAATAAAATAATTTTATATTATCGATTTTCTAACATTACCTTTTTACTAATATTAAAAAAAATCCGCACATTTGGGGAAGGGGTGAGTATTTAAATTTATATATTCAATAAAAATGGGTTGACCCGCATGTCTATGCAAGCAAAGAAATAAAATTTTGTTATAATAATATTTAGAAGATAATAAAAAATTAATTTAAATAATTTAAAATTAATTTATTTAATATTTATTAATTATATTTAAAATAATATAATTTTAAATATAATAAATATATAATTATAAATATTATATGCATAAAATTATAAATATTAAATTAAGATAATTTTTGTTATTATTTTTTAATATTATCATTTTTGTTATTAATTTCCCTCATTTGCATGTTATATATAAATTTTGGAAGATATTATTATTTATCCAACAAATCCTTAAAAATCAAATACAACTAATGGTTATAACAAAGGGTTGTAACCTCGTACATTATAAGAATTTAAGGTACAGGAAAAATGTATAAAGAGCATAGTTTTTTTTTTTCTTTTCTTAATTAAATTACTTGTGAACAACATGCAGATGCGGAAATATATTCAGCTTTGGCTGTGGATAGAGCTACTATGGCTTGCTTTTTGCTTGACCACATCTTGAGTGAGCTTCCAAGGAAGCAACACATGCCGGATGTACTCCGTCTATCCACCCTATCTCCCGCATAATCTGCATCACAAAACTCTACTGCGCAAAAATCATCAGATTTAGGATACCACAAGCCATAATCACTAGTTCCCTTAATGTATCTAATGATGCGCTTAACGGCTGAAAGATGGGATTCTTTTGGATGAGATTGAAACCTTGAACATACACCCACACTTTGAACAATGTCCGGCCTAGAAGAGGTAAGGTACATGAGTGAACCTATCATTCCTCTATACCTTGTTTCATCCACATCTTGGCCATCATCATCTTTTTCAAGTTTTGTGTTAGGATGCATTGGTGTTCCCATTGGTTTGGAACTTCTAGGCCAAATTTTTTGATAAATTCTTTTGCATACTTTCCTTGGTGAATAAAGGTACCACTAGGAGTTTGTTTAATTTGGAGGCCAAGAAAGAAAGTAAGCTCTCCCATTAAACTCATCTCAAACTCACTAGTCATGAGTTTTCCAAACTCTTCACACAAGGACTCATTGGCCGAACCAAATACAATGTCATCCACATAAACTTGAACTAGGAGAATATCATCATTAGATGCTTTAATAAATAAAGTAGTGTCGGTGGTACCCATTTGAAATTGATTTTCCAACAAGAAGGCACTAAGTCTTTCATACCAAGCTCTTAGAGCTTGTCTAAGACCATAAAGAGCCTTAGATAGTTTAAAAATATGATTTGGGAAATCTTTATGTTTGAAACCGGGGAGTTGTGCCACATACACTTCTCTATCAATAAAGCCATTAAGGAAAGCACATTTAACATCTATTTGAAACATTTTGAAACCCTTATGGGGAGCATAGGCAAGAAGCAACCTAATTGCTTCTATTCTAGCTACCGGAGCAAAAGACTCATCAAAATCTATACCCTCTTCTTGATCGTAACCTCGGGCCACTAATCTAGCCTTGTTACGAACAACTTGTCCATCCTCACCAAGTTTATTTTTAAACACCCACTTAGTATCCGTAACTTTCTTACTATCCGGATGAGGTACTAGTGTCCAAACCTCATTCTTGTCGAATTGAGCAAGCTCTTCTTGCATTGCTTTGACCCATGATGGATCTTCAAGAGCTTGTTTGACATTGTTGGGCTCCATTTGTGACAAGAGGGCAAAATTGCTTGGTTCGGATTGCCTTTTGGTTGAGGATCTTGTTGTTACACCTTGAGAGGGATCACCAATGATAAAGTCATGAGGATAACCCCTCATAGACTTCCATTCTCTGGGCTTCCGGAGTGGTGTTGAGCTTTGATGAGCTTCTGGTGGTCTCACTGTTTCAGTTTCTCGTGCCTGCTCAGGAGACAAAATAGAAATGTCTTCTCCAATCTGACGAGACAAAACTAGACTGGCAGATTCTTCATTTTGAGCAGATTTAGAATTTTCTTCATTGGTTCCTTTATTGACAACATCTTCACAATCTGTATCATCATCTAACACAGCACAGGGAATTGAATTAGAATAATAAAAAGTAACATGTATGGATTCCTCTATGGTCCTATGTTCTTTGAGATAAATCCTATAGGCCTTGCTAGTGGTGGAGTATCCAACAAACATCCCTTCATAGGATTTTAGATCAAATTTACCAAGGTTTTCTTTATTGTTAAGTACAAAGCATTTGCATCCAAAAACATGAAAATACTTAAGATTTGGAGGGGTTCCTTTCCATAGCTCATAAGGAGTTTTCTTCAACCCTTTTCTAATAATTGTCCTATTCAAAATATAACAAGCTGTATTTACAGCTTCAACCCATAGAAATTTAGGAATCTCATTCTCACAAAGCATGGCCCTAGTCATCTCTTGAAGGCTTCTATTCCTTCTCTCAACCACCCCATTTTGTTCAGGGATTCTAGGGCATAAAAAGTTATGAGCAATTCCAAAGTCATCACAGAATTTTTCAAAGTCTTGGTTTTCAAATTCTCTTTCGTGATCACTTCTCAAATGGGCAATTTTTAAATCTTTTTCATTTTGAATTTTCTTGCAAAGAGTTGAAAAAGCATGAAAAACATCATTTTTATGAGCAATAAAAAGTACCAAACCAAATCTAGAGTAATCATCTACTACCACAAGACCATAGTGTTTACCTCCTAAACTTTGAGTTCTTGTTGGACCAAAAAGATCAATGTGTAACATCTCTAATGGCCTTTTAGTTGAAATTCCATCTTTTGGTTTAAAAGAGGATTTTACTTGTTTGCCCAATTGGCAAGCATCACAAGTAAGATCCTTATCAAATTTGATATTTGGAATTCCTCTAACCAGATTTTTCTTAACTAGCTTAGAAATTTGGTACATGCTAGCATGACCCAACTTTCTATGCCATAGCCATTTTTCAGATTCAAGAGAAGTAAAACATGTTACATTTTGTTCTTTCAAGTCCTCAAGAGTCAATCCATACACATTATTGCACCTTTTAACTTCAAATAAAATATCTCCAGATTTTTTACAAACAACCAAACACACAAACTGTCTAAAAATAACTTCAAAACCTAGATCACACAATTGACTTACACTAAGTAAATTATGTTTCAAACCATTTACAAGAAGAACATCATTTATATAAGATGAAAAGCTTTTACCAACTTTTTCAACAGCCACTATCTTTCCTTTAGCATCATCACCAAAAGTGACAAATCCTCCATCATATTCATCAAACTTTATGAAGAAGGTTGTCTTTCCGGTCATATGCTTAGAGCATCCGCTGTCCATATACCACATATTTTCCTTCCGTTTGGATGCTAGGCATACCTGCTCAACGTGGTCAGCCATAAGGCATGGTTGAGACTTTGTTTCAGATTCTTCATCGTCTTCAGAGTCATTTTCAAGATCTTCCCATGATGCCATCAGTCCCTTTTTCTTTCCTTTCTTCGGCTTTTCTTCCTTCTTTAACTTAGGGCAGTCATATTTGAAGTGCCCCGTTTCTTTACAGTTGTAGCAAGTCACCTTACTGAAATCTTTCTTCTGTTTTCTTGAGCTGCCTCCTTTGCCTCTCTCCTTGAGCTTCACCATTTTCCTGAATTTTTTTGCAAACAACACAAATTCATTTTCAGATGAGTTATCACTGGATTCATCATCCAGAGGGTTAGTAACAGATGAGAAAGCTATTCCTTTCTTTTTTGAATCTTTTTTCAAATAGGTGTTTTCAAAAGCAAGTAAATTTCCTCTCAAATCATCATAAGTCATGGAGTCAAGACCACTACTCTCAGAAATAATTAAATCTTTTGTTTCACACTCTTTTGTGAGACATCTCAACACTCTTCTCACTAGCACAGATTCAGGATACTTGATTTTCATAGCATCTAAGCCAACAATAATGGTGTTGAAGCGCTCAAACAGCTCATCAATGGATTCTCCTTCCTTCATTGCAAACATTTCATATTATCTGTTTAACATATCTATCCTGGTCTTTTTTACAATGGTGGTTCCTTCAGGAGTAATTAGGAGTTTGTCCTAGATTTCCTTTGCCGTTGTGCATCGTGATACACGTCGGTACTCCTCGAAGCTGATAGCACATTTGAGTAAGTTGATAGCCTTGGCGTTAAGTTCAACCTTCTTTCTGTCTTCTTCGGTCCAGCTTGCTTCTGGTTTAGGAGTGACAACTCCTTCGGCACTTGTGACGGTTGGATATTGAGGACCTTCAAGGATGATCTTCCAGAGTCTGTAGTCCACTGCTTGCACAAAGATCTTCATTCTCTCCTTCCAATAGGTATAGTTTTTTCCATTGAAAAGAGGAGGTCTGTTGCTTGATTGTCCTTTAGTCAGGTTGTAGGACACCAGATTAGAGCCACTGTTTTCTGCCATCAGGATCTTTTCTCCAAGCTGCAAAGCTTTATCTCTTTGAGACCAAGCTCTGATATCAATTGATGGTTATCAGTGGCTAAGAGAAGGGGGGTTGAATCTTAGCCCCCTTCTTGCTTGATAATACTTGCTGGCCTTTGAAACCACTTCTGGAAACTTTTTGTCTTTTTATCTCGTAACTAGCCACGAGACTTTTTCTTTTGTCTCGTCCCCAGCCACGAGACTTTTCTTTTTGTCTCGTTAGTCAGCACGAGATATTTTCAGTTTTATCTCCTAGGCAGCAGAAACAGAAATGGAGTAGAAGAAAGAGAGAATTACACCAAGATATATCCTGGTTCAGCTGCTAAGTGCAAGGCAGCCTACATCCAGTCTCCATCACAATAATGATGGAATTTCACTATAATCATCCTTGATTACAAACACAAATTCTCCCTAGGAACTACCCTTCCTATCCGGGACAAGTCCAGAGTCTAAACCCAAACTGAACTTGACTTGGTCACAGCCAAGCTTTCAACTGTAAAGTGCTAACTCAACTTACAAGGGGATTCCCACAGAATCATGAAACACAACACAGATGTACAAAGGAACTCTAAGGACATCTATGGCTTTTTCTTTTAATTTTGCACTCTCTGCCTTTTTTCGCTCTATAGCTTTTTCATACAAACCTCACTGTTTGCCTTTTTCCATGAGACTCAAGACATGATAAAATTAAACAGAAAAATACAAAACATAAAACATTGAAGGAGAAGAATTTCTGTAAGTTTGGGGAGCTATAGGAACTCTGTGCTCACTCTTTTCTTTTTCTTTAATCAAACCCTGACTGTTCACCCTTACTTATAGGGAGAAGCCTTCAAAGTTGAAACCAAATAAACCAAGCCAATCTTCTTCTTCTTCAACTTGAACCGGTTTGGCCAGAGAGAGAGAAGAGATAATACATGTAAAATTCAACATGCAATTACCTCTAGTCCTTCCTTGGTCACCAATCTTCATCAATTCGAGCCCTTCATCCTTGCCTTGCTCTCCAAGATGAACTTCTGACCCATGATGCTTCATGATGATGACAGCTTCATCTGTTCCAATCTCTGCCTTCTCCATCACGTAGCCACTCTAGCTACCTCCTGTGGTGGCTGGGCAGAATCAGAGATAAGCCATCATCTCCAAGGATCTTCTTCTCTGACCGAAATCTTCACTTCCATTTTTTGGTATGGAGGAGTCAAGATCTCTTCACAAAATCTTACCACAAGTGAATGAGAATCTTAGCCACAGCATACTTTTTTTCTTTTTCTTGCCATCATTGTGATGATCTTGTTACTTACACCATCTTCTTTTCGGTGGCTAGGTGTAGCTTCCATGGTTGCTGGGTAATGACCGAAAGAGAAGAAGGAAAGATGAGAGAGAAGATAGAGTTAGAAGAAAAGCAATTAATTGAAATAGAACAAATTAATTGAAATGTGATTGCTTTTACTTCTCTTGCTGAGTGGTGTGTTGCATTAAACCAATCAATCATGTCAATCATACTTTCTCTCTCATTTATATTTCCAATGCTAACAAATTAAATTTTAAAATCCATCCCACAATAAGAAATGGAATCCGTTGGAAGCATAAAGCTAAATTGCTTTCTTTCAATAGGTTTCGGACCAAGCATTGGATCTTTTTCCATCAAAGTTGATTTGGGCTAATTATGATCAATTTTGGCCCAATAACAAGAATAATAATTCAGCCACAATAATCAAAGCATTTGTGCATCAATGCTGAATGTATTTATAAAACACTTTGAGCTTGCAACATTTTCTTTTATTTTCGGCCCAAATATAAAATCATGCAAAACAAAATTATTTAAATCAATATTTGTGAATTAATATCAACTAATAATTTTGCAATTAATCACATTAATAATGTTTGATCATCACTAATTTAAGTTAGAGTTTTCCAAACTCATCATAGTTAACTTTCAATTATATAAAATTTAATAGTTTCTTTCAAAACATGCTTAAATATATTATCTATTATATACAATCATTAGGATAAACAAACAAATATAAATTGAATATATAATTTAATTTTAATTTAAACTAAAAATTAAATGAATTGACAGAAAAATAGCAACCAATTTTATTTTTAATTTCTCTATAATCTATTTAAAGGTAAAAATCTCTCTATAACTATTAACATCACCGATAACTAAATTATAAGTCTCTATAAAATAAAAAATATATAAAATAAATAACATATATATAATTTTAAAGTTATTAATCATAAACTATGGACAATTTTTTTTAAAAAAAATCTTATGGATCAACATGTAATTTTTTAATATTTTTATTTTTATTTTTTAAAATTTTTCAGACTTATCAACATTTAAGTTGTTTATACATCACTTTTCAAAATATTATGATTTCACAAGTTATAATATGTAGGGTAAATCACCTTTATAAACCATTTGCATACCAATTTTACGTATATCCCTCAAAGTAAAAAAACTACGTGCATGTCTCAATTTACATATCTATGTAATCAAATTTATGGAGTTCGAATTATGTGTTTGACTGTTTTCGTAGTAAATCGAATCTATAAGATTTGAATTACTTGGTTACTATTTATGCCACTAAATCGAATGAAGGAGATTCGATTTACAATGAGCTGGATTACTACTAAGTGAGTATAAATCAAACCTTATTGTTTCAATTTAGCATGGACCATATAAATCGAAATTTATAGATACGGTTTAGTAGGGGATGACATAATTCGAATTCTTTAAATTTAATTTACTTTCGAATCACAATGTCAAGTAATTCGAATTCATTAAATTCGATTTATATAGAAATATAAATGGAGACAACTAGATAACGTTTTTGGATTTGGGGGATTCAGATAATTTTGGGGTGGCTTTGATTTATCAACATAAATTAACCTAATATGTAATATTAGTTATTATTATAAAAAAAATAAATAATCTATTCATAAAGAAATACTAATCTTAAATAAGAACATCGAATACATTCTTAAGTATTGATTATGATATATTAAACAGAAATTGTTGTCCAACATAACAATGAAAATAATAATAAAAAAACAAAACACTACTTAAATGTAAAATTATTATGAAGATTTAAATTGTTATCTAATCTTATTGCTGTAGCATAAGCTTTTTTGTAATTAGGGCTGATTAGGATACGATAATATTTAGACTCTACCCTAATCTTATTTACAGGTTAAATTTTTTTTTAAAACTCTATCTTACCCTACATGCGAGTTGAGAATCTCTTAACTCTAACCCTACCCACACCTTAAAGTTCTAAACCCTACCCTACCAAATCCTATTCTATCCCTACTCGTAGAAAAATAAAAAATTTTCAAAAAAATATAAAATTCAACCGTTCTAAATTTCATATCTATTAAAAAAATAGAAGATAAAAAAACTAAGTTCAAATTAAAATTAAAAATAATAAAATATTAAAAAAATTCAACATAAAATTACAAACAATATAATCATCAACTAATTTAATAGTTATTTCAAATTTTTATAAGAGAAAGATTGTGAGTTCAATGCTTATTTTTTTCACTACATACATAATTTTTAGGGTAAAAAACCTATATGTGCCAAGGAGGGTTTAAAATTACCCAAATCAGCCAAACGAAATTCTGATACATCAATCCACCAAAGAGCACATATATGTAATTCGAATCAATACAATTCGAATTAGTTTTCAACGTAATTCGAATTGATATAACTCGAATTACTCAAAAAAATTGGCAACACGTAATTCGAATAAATTTGTAACGAATTATTCCCAACCATTGCATACAAGTAATTCGAATCAACTTGGAACGAATTATAAAAGCATAATTCGAATTGTCTCAATTCGAATTAGTAAGAACACGTGAGTAGGAGGAAGTTCGAATCAAATTGATTCGAATTACTCACATTTCGAATCAAATGGCTAATTACACATTGTACAATAAAATACTAGAAAAAATACTATATAATACAAAAAATATATACTAAAAGAAGTATAAAACAAGATTATAGTAAATTAATTTTAGTATAAAATTATTAAATATAAATTAATTTTAACTCCTATTAGTACATTGAATTAAAAATAACATATAAAAATGTACTTGTATTTATTAAATTTTAATAACATATAAAAATTTAATGACTTTTTAAATATTCTTTTATAATAGGAGTACATTTTTATATACTTTAAATACTTTGTATAAAAAATGTACTTGTATTTATCATACAAAAATAAAGTGTTGTGCCAATATAATAACTTTATAACATTTTAAATAAATTTTTTTTCTAGGATTTTAGATTAAAAGCAACACATGAAAAAACATTATTGGTATTTTAAAGCTAACTTAATTAAAAAAGATAGAACTGTATTTTTTAGGATTTTATGTACATAATTAGGCTAATGTTTTTTTAATATTGATCAAAGATGTGTGTTACACTATATTATTTGGTTTCAGGTAAGTTTTACTCTACTATATTTTTTTTTACTTTTCAAAAGACACAAATCTAAAAAATTTTATAAATTAATTTAAAAGAAAATATCATTGACGTTTTATAAAATTTTTTAGATTTGTGTCTTTTGAATTATAAAATTTTATAAAACGTCTTTTGAAAGTAAATTAGACAAAGATTCAATCACTTCAGCTAGTAATAAAAAAAGAAATTATTCAAAATTTAATAAAACATTTTCTAGTCAAAATAAGAAAAAAAAAGAGTAAAAATTTGACAAATTTTATCTGATAAAAACTATAAAAGCATGAAATTTTATTAAAAAATTATACATAAATAACCTTCTTTAGATATATTATCTTCTGTGCTATTTTTTTGTGTAATCTTCTTTACTCTAAGATTGTTAAAGAATCTCATTATAAACTCACTTAATTGCAAGTTGTACAACTTGAAAATATTATTGGAGTCAAAGTTTTTAAAATCATTACATAATGTCAAAAGATATATCTTTCTAAAGAACTATAAATAATAAATTTACATTTTTTCACTATTTGCTTCATATATCTAGTCATAGGATTGGAAGTGAGTCAAGCTAATTCATGAGTCAGCTCGAGCTCGACTCATTAATAGCTCGATAAGCTAAACTTGTGAGCTGGTGAGTCAAGCTTGAGTTTAGAATTGAACTCATAAATTAAATGAGTTGAGCTTAAGCTTAGAAAAACTCAATTCATTAGTTCGTGAACTGGCTCGATTATATATATATATATATATATATATATATATATATATATATATATATACACATATCCTATATGCATTCTATACTTTTAATATTATATATATACATATGAAATAGTAATATATAATTATATGTATATATATTAATGATTTTAATTATTTAAAATTTTATATTTATTTTTTATATATAATTTTGATATAGGAAATAAATAAAAAATTTATAATTTATTGATAGATAAACAATATATAAAATTGATTTTTTTAAATATTTTTTAAAATATATAAATTATAATTTATTGATATAGAATTATAGATTATGTTCCTATTATTTGAGCCAGCTTGTAAGCTTTTAATGAGTCGAACTTGAGTTTAAGAAATAGGCTTAATTATTAATGAACCAAACCGTGAGCCAAGCTGAATTTTTGTGAGTCAAACTTGAATTTAGTCTAACTTGACTTAGTTCGACTCACTTCCAACCCTACTAGTCCCAAACTTCAAATAAAATGACAAATACAAAGACAGCAAGCAATTCAAAAAATGCAAAAACATCGTGACTTTTCCATTTCTCCAACTAGAGATGGCAATACCACCTAAATCCGCAGGTACCCACCCCGCCTCTACTCGTTCGGGACGGATTTTTAGCGGGGCGGGTTCTTGGGAGGGGCGGGGCAGGTCAGGTTTAGGTAATACTCGCCCCTACCCGCCCCGCTATATATATAATATATATAATTTTAATATATAATATGTATAATATATGTAAAATAATTAGTAAATCATATTAAAATTTTTACTTTAATTTATGTTATGTATGTAATGATAGTTATATAAATTTTGAAATTTAATTTTATTTATTAAATTTTAATAATTATAGGAGCAGATAAAAACAGGACAAAAACCTATAAAAATAGATTAAGATTCAACGTTTTACTGCTCGTAAATAGAAATTTATCCCTACTCGCAATATCGAGTAGAGCAAAAATTTATCCCTACTCGCAATATCGAGTAGAGCAAAAATCCTTCCCTATCCGCCCCGTTGCTAGACTCCGGCTGCTTAAAAATTATAGACTTGCTTACAAATTATAGACTTACTTTCACTACAACTGCATTGCCAAATCCAAAATCACGGGCTAGTCATCAGCATCAAAACACATTCACCATGTGTCCAGCTCCCCCTGTCAAAAAACACAAACCATTTCTCACTCTCATCTTCTTTTCTTTCTCAATCTCCTCCGTACCTTCCTCTCCTCGTTGCACCACATCGACGCCGCGGCTCTGGTATGTGATGCCGTCGCCGCAGCTTTGCTGCGTCGCACCGCCGCCTCGCCGTGCTCCTCTGCTTCTCTTTCCTCCACTTCTTTCTTGTGCTCCCCGTCGTGCTCCTCTGTTGCTCGTGCCACCTCAACTCCATCCATCGCTGCTCGATTCAATCTCCATCATCACAATAGGTAGGCTTTATTTTTTTTAATTTAGGCAATTAGGGTTCCGAATCCCGAATTCTTAATCATTAGCTTGTGTTAAATTTAATTAGGGTTTGATATCACAATTTCTGATTTAATTAGGATTTTTCTGCCACATAAGTTTAATTTCTGTTACTCCTTTTCAATTTCTGCCACATAAGTTTCCGATTTTACACGGATTCGGTTTCTGAAAAGCCTTCATGTTTCATATCATATCATATACTATTACTCATAGGGTGCAGCCTGCGCTACTTGTTTGATTTTTTGGGAATTTATTCTATTTCTAGTTAAATTATTGATTATCTTTCTAAATAAATCCTCCTAGAGAAGGTTATGAAACTATCAAGTTAAAACTCATGACTCTTATGATTGACAAGTTTAGGCCCTAGATTGAGTTTACTAGTTAAGTTTGCTGATTCAAGTGTAGCTAAATTCCACGAATTTTAGGTGAATTTTCAAGTTCGATAATGTTGCTTCTAACTACTAAATCAAGGAATAAGTGATTCTTTTATAAGATTCCAAGATTTTGAAATTATCTAACTTTTGCTTCAAATAGTATTTAGGAGGATGTTTATGATTTTTTTTAAGATGCTATATTATTGTTCTTTATTTTGTTATCGTTTCAACATATTTAGGTAGCATTATACTAGTATTACAATGATTTCTTGTGGCAGGAACTGGAGACCTGTGCTCTAATCATGGAGTGAAAATGTTCACTGAGGAATTGAACAGCTTCTCTGGTGTGAAAGGATACTGCGATTATGCTTGCATTACTCTTGTTTTTTTTTTTTTATATTAATTTCTTCACTATATGTAGAGTACAGTAATTTTATAGTGCATCATTTCTAGTATTGCCCCAGTTATGCTTAGAACTCAGCATACTGAAGCTGTAATTTAACTTTCTTCACTGATAAAGTTTCCCAATTTTTCCAGTGAGGTAGGCAATGGGTCATGGGATTCATGGTTTCTGCCTTGACAGAGCAGGTATAGTTAAGAAAAAAGAGCATTTGCTATGTTGAGTGGAAGGAATTGCTAGTATTTATTGTTTAACATTTGTGTTCTTTTACTTGATTGCAGACTAATATTGTTTGTGAAAAGATGATTAGGATTCCTGCAGTATTATGGTAACATTTATTGCTATGCATTGGCTTAATTACAGGGGGCATGCTTATCTTTGTTGACTATGTTTTTCTAGTTCATATCAGGCGTTTTTCTTATTACTTGATTATCTTTCAATTTTCAAACCATAAGATGCTGCCACGGTTCATCTTCTCACTTGTTTAGAGGGGAATCTGTAATTGTTTAAAAGGAAACTTTAATTATATGCTTGTCAAGAATTTTCTGTCAAAAGAAGATAGACAATATTGCAGAAGAGTGATGTGTGAGATATATTCAATAACACAATGTTTTATGTGAAATTTTATAGCTTCTATATATGTATTATTGCTCTTTTAGATTGTCATATTACAATGTTCCAAATTTCTCCTTATCATCTTTTCTATTCTTCCCTAATATCTTAATGTTCGAAATAGCATGTTATAACATTGTCTATTATGCTTTAATTCATATATAATTTCTTGAAGTGGTTTTATTTATCTGTTTTAATGAAATCATGATGTGAGCATTGCCCATAAGAGTAGTTGTTGTTCCATTTTTACTGAATGATCAATGGATAGCTGATAGATATTTCGTATTAACTTTCTGCTCAATGAGTTTTAAATTTGTTTTATCTGACAATGAAATATTTGTTCCAGTAAAACGCACTAGAAGCAGCAATAAATGACATAAACAATTCTTTTGGAAAGGGAAGTTTTACAAGTTGGGCAATGCTGGGGGAGCTTTAGTGTATGTATCTTCATATTTGTAGTCATTTTTAATCACATGTTTTCCTAATCTATTGTATTATATTTAAGGAAAAAAAAAATGTCAATTGTGCCCTGAATATTTTTTGTCATATAAATTAGACTTATGGTTGATAGAATTTTTTCCCCCATCATCCTGAATATTGCAGTGAAACATTTCTTAGTGGCTGTTTGACCTTGGACTGTGCTTTAGGTGGCAATCTTCCAAAAGGTAGAATTGTTGAGGTATTGACTGCCTGGTATATGTTTGTGTTCACTGTTCTTTTAGTTCTTCCCACCATCTTATTTACAACTTTTAGGTTTTTGGAGCGAGGAGTAAGTAAAATAATTGGGTGTGAATTATGAAGAATGAGATATATTTGTAAGCTGCAAGGATTGGGTCATTGGGGTTTTATTCAATTGGTATTTGTTACTAGTTTTGGTGTTTTATGGCATCTTCAACAAGTTGGGATTGCTTGGTTACCTTGTTTTTTTAATTTTTTTTTACCTGTACTTTAGTTTACCTTTTCCCCATTTTCGTCTTTGTTTCTCTCTGTACCCTGACCTGTGTTTATCAATCTTCATATGTAGTGCTTAACCTTTATAGGAGTATGTTACTGTAGTTTGGGAGGGCTTCTAATAAAACTATCAGAAAAAGCTGGTTTATGCATTATTGCTCCTTGATTCTTTTGTTCATTAATTTACACGTGATAGGGTTGTTGATTCTTTTTATTACTTTATGCCTGAATTGTTCTGTCATGGTCAAACTGACATTATCTTCTGGCTATACTTCTAGATATTTGGACCAGAAAGTAGTGGGAAGACTACCGTTGCACTTCATGCTATTGCAGAAGTGTAGGTAATTGTATAACAATAATGTACTTGATGTAAATATGTTTTGAGACCAACCTGCAATTCTATTTTGATGTCTAGAAACTAGGAGGAAATGCAATGCTCGTTGATATATTATTAGCTATCGCATGAATAGTTACTTGACCAATGTGCAATTCAAGATTAGTTATTACCTTTTCTTGTGCTGCTGCTACTTACTAGTGTGTGGATTCTATTGAGTTTTATTGTACATTCTGTCTCACTTTGCTATTTGTCTACGTGTGTATTTGAAGTGGTGAGTTTATTTCAAGTCAACCAATCTTTTATGCTTGATTTCTTCTAATAAAACTTCTTGAAAATTTAGGAGTCACATTTGTATGTATATGAGAACCAGGTGCTAAACGCCTGCAAAAATAAGCTTAGATCCATGGATGAGGTCAGATCACTTGTTAGCCTCCGAGCACTGATTTTGAAGGGTCAGACTTCGTTTGCTAATTATCTACTTTGAAGACAAGAAGAGGGCAAGATTCCATGGTTAGAATGAGGATGATCATGTTGAAGTTGATAATCTTGAATTTGAGAGAAAATCGAGTAAGAAAAAGAAGAAAACTGTTGATGATTTCAAGAAGGAAGTCAGAGTCACTGACGAGGAAAATACAGATCATAACAAGAAATCAACTAAGAAAAAGCTCAAGAATGATGATAAGCCCACGGACAAGAAATTAGCTCTGCAGGAGAATGTTATTAGGATCGAGAAGAAACATAAGAAAAAACAAAAGAATGAGAAACAAAGTGAACTTGATACGATTGTTTATATCTAATGTATCAATACACTATTTGTGTTTATGTTTTGAGTTGACTTGTTTGTTTTTAGTATTTTTTTTAGTTTGATAATATGATGAATTTATTTATTTTTTGAAATACTATGAATGTTTTAATACAAGTTAGATAAAAATTAAATAAAAATTTGTCTTGATTAAATTTAGAATAAAATATATTTTTTGTTTTTGAAATTTGACAAAAATTTCAAAAATACCTAAGTTTTATTTTGTTTCAATTTTGTCCTAGAAGTCTTCGATTTGTATCAAATATATTTTCGATGGCTAAATTTTCCAAAATTTTAAAACCAATATAACAATAATATATGAAAATTATGCTTGATTTGTTTGTATTGAGGGTTGTTCTTATGAAATTGTTGTTGAATCGATTTTAAATTTTTTGAAAAAATAGCCGTCAGAGGTATTTTGATGCAAATCAAAAACTTATGGGACAAAATTGAAACAAAATAAAATTTAGAGGTATTTTTGAAATTTTTATCAAACTTCAGGGACAAAAAATATACTTTAACCTTAAATTTATATTTATTTTGTATGAAAACAGATTTATTTTGCAATGAAAAAATCTAAAAAAAATTATTTTTTACCTTACTGATGAATTTATAGATGGATTTTCCGTCAGAATTTGAAATGTTTTTTCAGGATCCAATTATTGACAGAAAATTTGTTGAAAAATCTGATGCTTGTTATTGACGGAAAATATGACACTAGTTACCGACATAAATGAATCTTTTAGCGAAATGGAGGGGAGGATTACTGAAAAAAAAAATATGTCAGTAATGAAAAAAATCTATTGGTAAATTACCGACAGAAAAAGAATCTGTCATTAGGTTGTGATTACAGAAATCACTATCACTAAACAAATCTTCAAAGAGCAATAAAAAGAAAGAGAAGAAAGGTAATAAAGGAACCTATATAAAGGGATGGCGAAGAATGAAAACAGGTTATTATTACGGCCAACAACAGTTAAAATGGTTTCTTATCCCTTTGCCATCAACCGTTACTATCAGCACGAATAAACCAGAGAGTATTAAGCATCTTTCGTTTAGGCACTAATAAAGCATTATATATTAACAATCTGGTACCTGTAATGTTCTTTGCTTTTTAAGCTGACAATCTAAAACTATAAGTATAAAGGATGTCACGAAAATCTGCAAACCATCAAACCAAAGCAAATTATATATAAGACAGTAGAATGATTGATGCAAGTAAGACAACAAAAAGAAAGTTTAGTAGTGATGCTTAAAAGGCTTATGAATTAAAAGACGGTCATATTTGCCTTAGAAATCTACATTAAAAAATGAAGAATAAGTATATGATATGTTTAACCATTCATGGCCAATTGTTATAATTAAAGGAGAAATCATAAGCTTCATAGTTCATAAAAATGAGAAATCAAAAACTTCCTAATTTAACCAAGTAATAACCTCAAAAGTGATTAAAAGCAAGAAGTTTATAAGAGTAACCAAACAGAATATCACAAAGCAAAAATCAAGCTACGCGAAATCTTCAAGAGGACTGCCATTTTAGAATTGAGTAGATCAAGGGCATTATCAAAATCTGTTGATACATTTCTCAAGAAATTTTTGGTGAATTATATATTTGCCAAAGAGGTTGGTGATTCCCTTCCTAGAATCATTTTGTTTCACAATAGACTCTCCAACCAAAACCTGCATAAAAATAACATTTTGGCACATTAACATTATATAACACAATTGCTTGCAAACACATTGGTTACAAAGATTGAATTAAAATAATTCTTATGTATATTTTAAATTTGCAATATTTACAATTTTAACACCAGATTCTACAACCATATGAAGAAGCCATAAAATTATTAGTAGGGTACTTTCAAAATCAGATAACATCTTTCATATAACAGTAATTAACAAAGAGAAGGCTACTTACAATTATGTTTCTCTCGCAGTTTGTTGCTTGTTAAACTAAAATAATGTATACAGATTTTTGAATGACTCCAAAAACAGAACAATAAAAAAATTATGGACGTATAATTTTTAAAAATTCGGTTTAAGATTTAAACAGGCTCATATTTTAGTATTAAATATTATAAGAGTAGTCGTAATATTCGAGCTATCAGAGTGGCATAGCCGGAAGCGTATCATTTTGATAGTTAGGGTGTTACAGGTACCCCTGGGAATTTTGGATCCTCTCCCTCTACTTCGACTATCCCGGTGACTTCACAAGTTACGAGTTTATTGGATCAGCCGTTCATCATGGTCCCTAACTCCAACTACGTCCTTGCATCTATGGTGACTATGCCCGTATGGCGCCTCCATCCACTCAACAGCCCAATGTCTCGATGACGCCACCTCCAACGATGAATATCGCGACCCCGGAATCCTCTCACAAAAGTGAGCCAGTTGATGCCCCTCCATCACCTCCCATCGTACGGTTGAGAATTTAACCTGATGACAGAATGGGGGTAACTAGCACTTTAAGTCTTCTATATTCTGAAAGTGTCTGATTATTGATTTTAGTTTAGTGGATTTAGGGTTGTAGTTTTGAATTGCTGAAAGTTTTTGATATTGCCTAATTATTGAATTGCTTAAAGTGTTTGATTATTGTATCTAGTGTAGTGAATTTAATGGATTTATGGATGTTGCTTCTTAATTATTGCCTGTTATTCATTGATTGTTGACATTTGGTGCTATTTAAGTTAATTGTTGTTGGATAGAGTTTGTGGCGCATTCCAGTTATAGATGAAACTTTGTCAAAATTTCTAAAAAAGTCTCTATATATTGTGGTTATTTGATTTTGAAGTTTTAATTTATATTGCCATATTGTTTTGTTTGTGAATTATTGATAGTTTTGTGCCAAATAACAACACATGTACTAAGGAGATGACCAATATCATCAAGCTAATGTATGACCATCCATGGCCAAGCTGCAAGAAGATCCCCTCTGAGATCAGAGAGTGATGGTTTCAGGGTGTAATTAATTTTTTTTAGTTTCAAACCTTCTTAGCTAGTTTATATCTTCTATTTTATTTAATATGCTTTATTTTGATTAACTAATTTTAAAGTTTTTTTTGTGCAGCTGAACTTTATATGGGACGCTTAGCATGATGCCCTCATCAGGAAGATATATGGCCATTGAATGGGCGGCGGCTGCAATAGATGCTGGAGGATGTTCGTGAAGGGCATGGCCACCTCACGACCTGGCTCCACCAGAAAATCAAGAAGGCTCTGTTAGCTCACTGGGAGACCGATGAGGAGTTTAGGCATCGACGTCTCACAAATAGAGCTAATAAGGCATCGGCCAGGTCGTCTAAGTATATTGGCAGCTTAGCGACCTTCATGAATACTAAGTCCAGGCTGATATGTAGCTTCTTTGATTTTGTTATTAACTTAGTTATATTCTTTGACATATCATTACTAGGCATCCTAATCATATTGTTTCAATACAACATGTATAGTCGATGTCGTTGGATTGCGATGCAATATTGATGTAGACCTTCAAGTACACCCACAATTTGAAGGAGAACAAAGAGAGATTTGCTTATCAGCGGTCTCAGGATCATTATGTGAATAAACATACATATGATCTTGTGATATAAAATTAGAGATTGTATGTATAGCTATCGTCCTGATCATAATAACATGTGTTACACAAGAGTCCTACACGTAGAGACTAGATGTCATGACTCAGCAATCTCAGCAAAGTGGGGAGGACACCGATGGCTCTACTGCTTCAGTCATCGATCCCGATGTGGTTTGGTGCGAGATCGTCTCAGTGCCGTATAAGAACCACATATACAAGTTGGGGTCGTTCTTCGCCAGCAGCCTCCACACCTCCACATTGAGGCCATTGTCCGCCTCTGCCACCAGTCGAGCCATCGAACCCGGGGAAGACATTTATTTGAGGCTGCAGGTACAGGAGGTCACCCGCAGCCTTCACGAGCAGGCTCAGGAGCTGACCGAGACTCGAAAGAGGTATCAGGAGATCCTCACACACATGATGGACACAGATGACCTTAAGCTGGAGTGGAGGAAGTAGATGGAGTGACTTTAACGAATGGAGGCTCAGATGGAGGTATACCAGGTTCAGATTCGTGCTGCAGGCATCATTCTTATTGGTGGCAGTGGTTTTGCTGGTGGCAGCAGTGCTGCTAGTGGCACACAAACATCACCGCCTTCTTCACTGCGGTAGCATGACCACGGGAACGACGATGACGACTAACTGGATCTTTAGTGATTAGGGCTTTGTTTTATTGTTTCATTGTATTTATTTGATTTTTAATTTATTTGAACATTTGATATTTAATATAGATAATTGGTTTCTATTATTTACAAATTGACAATTAATTGTATGAAAAATATATTTAAATAAAAAATTAAATTTAAAAAGGAAAAAATTAAAAAAAATTGCGTCACAACTTTAAGAAAATTGACATTTCTGTCAAATTTATGGTGGATATAATTCGACGGTACTAGTGCGGGAAATAACATATTGTGGCGCCAATATTACCATCGGAAAAAGTCGCCAGGAACCAAACGATTTTTCTGGCAGGTAATCCATCACAGAATCCGACGGTAATTACCGTCGGACGAAAAAGCTCCGACGGTAACCATTTACCTACAAGGTTTATACCGTCTGATTCCTTCCGACAGAAATCGGAGGTAAGTTAGTTACCATCGGATTTTGTTTATATTTCTGATGGTAAATCCGACAGTACTCAACGTTTTTCTTGTAGTGGTAATAGAATTTCTTTAACCTGCAACTATCATAGGAATTAATGATTAGTCAACAAGGAATCCGTCAACTATCGGTAAAGAGTTTGAGCTCTATGATTATAATGACAGAAATAAATAAAACAATGGCCAAAGAGATTGAATGATTGAAGAAATGAGTTTTTTAGGTCATTTATGGTTCATTATAATAATGATAATATGTTAGAGTTTAACAATTAAAAACCATACTCTAAGGGTTAACCAAGAGTTAGAAAGACGGAAGGAATTATACTTTGTTCTTCTCGAGTTCGTAGTAAAAATGTATTACTTCGTACTATCGGGTTGTTAAAGAGTATTATTACACGCCAACCTTGATTAGTAAATTTAGTAGGACTAGTTTACTATCCACTTAGTATTGAACCTATGGTGTCACACATTAACGAGTGTTCTAATCTTCGCTAAAGAATTATTTAATTATTATAATAATAATATGATAATTGAGAATATTAAATGAGAATTGAGAATAATTAGTTATTCTATTTCTAAATTTGAATTCTAATTTTGGATGAGATCCTAACCGATTCTGTTTCAAATTAAATTGTGATATGGTATGATTCATAAGATTTCAGTTATTCTATTCTATTAGTCTCAGTGTGGATACGCATAGCGCCTTCGTACCATTGAAGGAGAGAGTTGTTTCTACTAACTTACTAAGGTATTTAAATTTGTTCTATATTATTCGAATAAAGTTTAAGCACAAAATATATCTTTAGGATTACTTTCTTTTCTTCCGCTGCGTATTATGAACACATAGTAATCCTACAATATTTCTCTAAAAGGAAGAAGAAGATACGACTTAACAATAATGTTAATGTACGCATCACTCACTTCGTTAACTATTTGTGTAAATTTAATGATAGGATAATATTGAACTCGTTTGAAATTTTTTACGATAAAATTAGGATGTTTGAAACATTAAAAATCAAATTAGAATTTAGTCTAAATGTTAGGAAGCAAAAGAGTACTTTACCTTTTTTAAAATTTTCAAACAATGAAATCGCTCAGAGCAATTTCAATTTTTTTTTAATTTAAAAAACTTAATTTTAAGAAATTTCTGTCAACGTTTTTTTTTGAAAAAAATTAAAATTATTGTACAGTGAAATCACCCTTAGCAATTTGTCTTTTTACATAACAATCCACCATGTTAGGAAAATAAAAAAAAAAAAACAGAATATTTTGGAAAATCGTCCATGGAAGTCCAATATAAAAATTGGCTTTTGTAATTATCTATTGATTTTTCAGTTTTTATTATTTTTTATATCTATACACTTATCAGTTGAACCGCATAAAACATACAAATATTCAGAAATAATTCCAAAATTGCTATAGTAAAAAATCAGTTCTAATAATACTTTTTAATTATAGATTGAAGTTATTTACATACAACCCTTAAATCCTTATCACTGTATTCTTATTGATTTTTGCTTTGATATTATATATAATAATATATAATATATGTGTGTCTAAAAATAAGGCTTGTAATGATAATGCTAATGAGTTATAACTTAAATGACATAATCTCCCTATACTCAATTAAAATGTTGCGAATTCGAGTCTCCTATCTTTGATAAAAAAAAAAAAGATAATGATAATAGTTTCTTGATTGCGTCCATCTTGGGTTGAGTTGGACTAAAGATTTAACTTTGCCCCCAAATTAAGCCCAACGTAAACGTATTCTATATTAGACTGAATTACATTTGTAGTAGTCTAACAACTCAACATTACTTCATAAACTAAACGTAAGCCATTATCATTATTTTTAGAGTAAAGGATAAATAGGTCATTGACCTTTTTTTTTTCGGACATTTTCGTCCTCAATGAAGAGAAAATACATTTAAGCCCCTCACTCCCAAAAAACGTGAACATTTCAATCCTTTCGTTGAGTTCAGGCATTTGGACTGGACGGAAAAGTCTGAACTGGCAGAGGTAGCGTTGACCTGGCCGTTACGGAGGCCACGTGGCAGGGATTAATTCGAAATAGGACATATAAATCCCCGCAACAAAAACGATGCCGTTTTGGTAACCTCCCCCAATCTTTCAAATTTCTCTGCCATTTTCTTCTTCCTTCATTCTTTTTCCCTTCCATTCTTCTTACTCGGCCCCTGCCTCCATCACTGCCGCACAGCCGCGCCTCCGTCAGCCACCATCAACGCCGGCGACCTCCTCTTTCCTCTCTTTTAAGTAGCTGTTGGCCCTGTGAGCGATCCTCAGGAGTATCCATCTCATCCAGCATGTCATCCCATCCTCTGTCTTGGCTCTTGATGTTCCTGTAACATCGATCCATACGACGCTCCAGCTGGTCTAGTCGGGCCATAAGTTTGAGCCCTAGCTCTTGAGTCATGAGCTAATGAAAACCGGAAGGTGGTGCAGCTGGTAGTGAGGTAGGAGGCTGTGGTGCTGTGGTGGTGGGCTGCCCCTCAGCTGAGGTGCCCTCAAGCTTATGTTTCTTACCACTCTTCATTTCGTCCTTAAGCCAATTCCCGTAAGGAATCTTCTTTTCCTTACTAGGAATAGTAGGAACACAATCAGCTTCAGCCCATTCAACGTCTTCTTTCCTGGCCATTTTAGCAATCAGATAAGGGAATGCCGCCTTTTTCCTCCCCACATAATGCACTTTATACATATGGTCCCGGATGATACGTGGGAGGAAGACCGGCTTACCTTCCAAAACAACCCAAATCAGAATAGCCAAGTCAACTAGAATAGATGTCTCATGAGAGCTTGGCATGACATAGGTGCCTAAGATCTGTTGCCACATCCGGGCTTCACGGACCAGCTGCTTAACTGGTTTCACCCACAGGTTTGTGATCGGTGCCCCTGTTCCAGGCACTACCCGGAATAGCAATCTTCTTCAAATTCTGTCCCAATTCAGTATACCAGGTAGATTTTTGTCTTCCATTGCATCGGCATAGGCACATTTTCCTTTCAGCTTCTGGGGGATCCGAAGGATCTCAGCAATGGCAGCCTCAGTTACTGGAATCTGCTTGCCTCTCATATACACTATTTTCAGAATGGGTGTGTAGAAGTTGGAATAAAACTCGATTGCGCAATCTTGATTGTACTCCTTCGATTCCCATTCAATAAAATGCCATCCCCGACTTTCAATGTTCTCATTGACCATAGTGTGCAAGTTGGAAGGGATTTTATTCCATTTGATGACCCTTTCAAAGTGAAGGCTTTTCTCTTGGAAGAAGGCCACAAATTGCTTCTCACAATATCGATTTGGAAAGTTAGATGTGTCCTCTGCCGGGATTCCCATGTCGGGATTAGAGAAGAGACCAGTGCTCTCTTTAGCTGGTTGTTTCCCTTTCCCAGTTGATTTCTTTCCTTTGGCAGGTTGTTTACCCTTGCCAGTGGTCCTCATCCTGGGAGTAAGGGAGTGAGAAAGGGAAGAAGACGCGAAAAGAGAGGAAGGAGGAGGTCGCCGGCATTGATGGTGGCTGATGGAGGCGCGGCTGTGCGGCGGTGATAGAGGCAGGGGCTGAGGAAGAAGAATGGAAGGGAAAAAGGACGAAGGAAGAAGAAAAGGGCAGAGAAATTTGAAAGATTGGGGGAGGTTACAAAAACGGCGTCGTTTTCGTTGCGGGGACTTATATGTCCTGTTTCGAAATAATCCCTGCCACGTGTCCTCCGTAACGGCCAGGTCAGCGCCACCTCTACCAGGTCAGACTTTTTCGTCCAGTTCAAACGCCTGAACTCAACGGAAGGATTGAAATGTCCATGTTTTTCGGGGGTGAGGGACTTGAATATATTTTCCATTCGTTGAGGACGAAAATGTCCGCGAAAAAAAAGGTCAAGGACCTTTACTCTTATTTTTATTTGGGTGATGCTAGGTAGCCAAAAAGTAATTACAATATAAAAATGTCATATAAAAATTTTTATTTTTTTGATAGACAAGTGACATACAATTTTTTATTACTCATCCTTCTTATCATCCATCCTTTTTCTACATGCTTAAAGTTATTAATGTTCTTTCTAAAATCAATTTCAGTTTTTTCAAATGAAATTCTTAACATCTCTCAATCAAATTATTACTCATTAAAATATATTTTTTTGTAGAAATTATAGAGGTTAAATTAAAAAATTTTAGCAACAACTAGTATATAACTCATATTTTACATATAGACTATTAGAAAATAAAAAATAAAAAATAAAATATAAAAAAATTAAAAAAATAAAATTTTAAAAATAATTATTAACTCGTCATATTAAAATTAATAAATAAGAATATATATGAATATTAAATAAAAATATTAAAATAATTAAAATTATGACATATTAGTGCACATATGAGATAATTTGAAGAATACAATAAGACGCATAGTTTAAAATTTGTAACATTAATTATAGAAATTTATTAATTATAGACATCATATATATGAAATTATGAATATTATGAGTACAAAATTATGGATGTTATTAATATGAAATTATGGATGTTATGAGTAAATTTATCATTTGAATAAATTAATTTAAGAATTTGACATTTTTTCAAATTCAATTATGATTTAAAAACATCTGTGTTAACTTGATAGTTACTTATGCAATAACTAAAAAAAGATATTGTATAGATATAATATCTAATAAACATGAATTTAATTTTTACATGTTAATTTTATGTAATTATGGATGTTATATATATGAACTTATGAATGTTATATGTATGAACTTAGTTAGTATAGTATAATTATAAATGCACAAAAAAACACAAAAAAAAATTATATCAGTTTATTACCATACCTTATCAAAGCTAGTGTGATTTTTCATATTCTCGAAAATTGATTGACTGGCAACAATCTCATCGAGCGAGTCCGTCTGTTGTTCAAATTATTCTTCAACTCCTTCCGACATAGGTACCATATTAAAGTCGAATTCAAAAGTCATATTATTTACAACGATAAAGATGACTTCTTGTAAATTTTCTTAGCCTATCCCAATTGTGCTTATAATTGAACTAGAGTTGTAATTCTTGGCCTCTAAGAGAGTATACGGCCTTCATGATTCTTCTAAGAATAATAAACCTATTAAACAAGGCTTTTATGTTTGCTAACTCTTGGAATGATAATAAATAAAATAAAGGAATTAAAAATTAATTACAATTAAATTCATTTAATGAATATTATTATAACAGTTTTTTATTATTATTAGTATGAGTAAATAGCCATTTCTAACCATGAAAGATTTATATGCTCACAAAATGATCATGAAAAATTAAAATTAAAGTTATACCCATACAAGATAAATTTTATATGACAAAAATAACCAATAATTAAATTTCTGTTTATAATTCCATAAATACCCTTCTCCTTTCCTCTTCCTTCTTCATCTTCTTTCTATAACCATTACTAACTTCATTGTAAATTCATTGTTTCACCGAATCTACTTTATTCCCACCTTTTCCAAACATCTGCACCTTGTCAACAACCACCGTATTCCTCTCCTCTCTTCTCCCAAACCCAAAGTCCCATTCAATCCTCATTCCTTCATATTTTGCATTCAAACCCAAGCCCCTCAAAACCCTCACCACCACCAGACCCAACACTTCGTTTATTCCCAAATCCTACGCCGACGATGTCTTCTCTGCCATCTCAGCTTCCTCTGTTATAAACACAACCGCCGCATTGTCTTCCTGAAAACCTCAGTCATGCCTCTAAAATGATGACACACTCCACGGCCTCTTCCTCTTCTCCTTCTCCCCAACGCTCACCGAAATTGCCGACTTGTAGGCTATGACTTCGTCGTCATCAACATGGAGCACGGCCATGGTGGAATCTCCGACGCGCTCCCCTGTCTCCATGCTTGTGCAGCCACCAGCATTGGCACCGCCGCAATCTTCCGCATTCTTGAGAGCTTCGCCACTTGGACTAAGAAATTCCTTGACTTAGAGCCACATGGGATCATGTTTCTAATGATCGATTCCACAGAATCCGCCATCGACATCGTGTCGTTCTTTCAGTTCCCTCCCATTGGGATCCGTTGCTTGGCTCACTCCATCGTCCGGGCTTCCGGTAACGACATAGATGAAGGTTACTGAAAGAACAAAATCGTCGGCTAAGAATTTCTTCTCGGTAAAAGAGAAATAACCTCGTTGCAAGTATAGTTCTCAACCGACAAGCAATGCTCAATCAAAGTTTTAAAGTTGGTTGTCACAAGTACAAACCCCAATGAAAATTAACCGAAGTATTTAAACCTCGGGTTGTCTCACAAGGAATTGCAATGAAGTGATCAATTATTGGCTATGAAGGAACCATGGGATTTGATTTGTAGTTGGCAAGAAAAGTAAATAACAAGAAAGTAAATGACAAGAACTAATAAAGAAAGGAAAAGAACTCTTGGCTAGGCATAGGAATTGAGATCACTCATCCTAGTCTACAAACCATGTATTGACAATTATGAGGGACCAACCCATCAAGTCTACTTCCATACTTGAAGTAAGTTAAATAGGCTTGATCAACATCAATCCATAAGTCCTAACCTAGCTACTAATTGACTTAGTAGTAGGCTAGTGTCAATGGTTATCAAATTGACCACTAAGGGTTCTCAAATCACCAAATCAATGAGACCCAATGACTCAAAGTCACCCAATTCCCTTAGCCTAGGCCAAGAGTATAGAAAACTACTCAAAAACTAGTGAAAGTATTTTAACAAACACTTAGAGTGCAATAAAAGTAAACATCACAAAATGCTAGAATTAATAAAAGCTATAACTAACATAAGCAAGAAATCAACAATAGCAATGAAGGTAAACATAAAAGAGACATAGAAATATAAAATTGCATTGAAAGAAAATAGAAATCCAACAAGAGTTCATGAAATTAAAAATGGCAAAATAAGGAAATTAACAAGGAAAACTAAGAATATTGAGACAATAGAACAATGAAATATAAAGGGAATTGAAATAAAAACAAGAATTAAAAGTTGGATCTAAGAGAATTTAACCTAAACTACCCTAAATTCTAGAGAGAAGGGAGAGATTCTCCCTCTAGAATTCTAACCTACAACATGATGAAAACCTATATAATGATTGCTCTCCCCCATTCCCTTGCAATCATTGGGTTCAAAAGTATCAGAAATGAGTTGGATTTTGGCCTCCTTGAGCTCAGAAATCGCCCCCAGTGTTTTGCTTTTAGTGAAGTCACGTGCAGCTTGTTACGCGTACGCATGGGTCACGCGTACGCATCGCATTGCAAAACTCCTCTTCACGCGTGCGCGTGGGTGACGCGTGCGCGTTGCTGGCGAATCTCCTTCTCACGCGTACGTGTGGGTGATGCGTGCGCGTGACCTTGAGTTCAGCAAATCCTAATTTCTTCATAAATTTTCTATTTTTGCATTCTTTTTCTTCATTCCTTCAACCCAATCTTTGCCTTCTAATCCTGAAATCACTTAACAAATATATCAAGGCATCGAATGGAATTAAAGTGAATTAAAATTGGTGATTTAAAGGCCTAAAAATCGTGTTTTTACTCTTAAGCACAAATTAGGAGAAATTCACAAAACCATGCTATTTTGTTGAATAAATGTGAGAAATGTTAATAAAATCTCCCAAATTCAACACAAGATAAACCACAAAATTGGGGTTTATCAGTTACCTTGGTAGTTACCAAGAAGAGATGTTGATTATGTGCCAAGTTGAGTCCGTTGAGGGAGTGAAGAACGTTGGTGAGATTTCAGTCGTTGATGGCATTGATTGAATTCAAATGGATCATTGGATCTGAGCGCGAGTATGAGGTACTTGTGGGACCCAGAAAATAGGAACGTGATGCAGTTAACGTGGGAGGTTGAGGCGAAGATTCTAAAAAGGCACAGTGGTGGTGGCTTCAGCATGGGGACTTATCTGTCTGGGTTTGCTATGTTGCATGATAGGTCAGGGGATCTGAATTCTCAAGTCACGTGGGTATCACATGGTGTTTGATGTTGTTGATGTTGGTGATAAATCACTATTTTACGGTTTATTTTGTATTAAATTGAGTAGATTTTATCAACTATTCTTACACTTATTCATATAAATTGTATGGTTTTATAAATCCTTCTGAATTTGTGCTATGATTGAAAACATGCTTCTTTGGCCTTAAAATTGCTAATTTTTAATGTTCTCTTATTACCATTCGATGCCGTGATATGTGTGTTAAGTATTTTCAGATTTTATAGGGCAGGAATGGCTTAGAGGATGGAAAGGAAGCATGCAAAAGTGGAAGGAACATAAGAAATTGAGGATTTGAGGAGCTGGAGCCAAGCGCACGTATGGACGACGCGTACGCGTGACTGGTGTGGCAGACAATTGACGTGCATGCGTGGATGACGCGTACATATGGCTAGTTCAGTATCCATCGACATGTACGCATGACTGACGCGTACGCATGATAAGTGTCACGTGCCTCAGTTACGAGAAAACGCTGGGGGCAATTTCTGGGCTGCTTTTGACCCAGTTTCAGGTCGGAAAACTTAGACAAGAGGCCGCAGAGTGGAGATGGAAAGGGGATTCATTCACTTTTCATTCATACACACTTTAGGTTTTAGATGTAGAATTCTAAAGAGAGAGGCGAGCCTCTCTCTAGGTTTTAGGGTGTCTTATTTCAATTTCTCTTAGGTTCAGATTTCAATCTTCCTTTAATTTAGTTTTCTCTTACTTTTATTTGTTCTGGCACTTTAGTTCATCAACTCCTCTTGTTAATTTCTTTATTTTGCTAATTTAGTTTATGAGTTCATTTGTTATTCTCAATTTTCATTAATGCAATTTATGTTTCATGTTTCTTATTGTTCAATTGCTTTGTTGTTGTTATTTCTTTGCTTTGGTTAGTCTTAGAATTTCCTATGTCTTATTAATTTTCTATGTTTTTATTTTATGCCTTCCAAGTGTTTGATAAAATGTTTGGTTGAATTTTAAATTAGATTTTTGTGTTCTTGACTTGGATTGAGTAATTTGGAGACTCTTGAATTGTCAAAGTGTCTTGTTGATTGGTGATTGAAAGTTGCTAGTTGGCTTGAGTTTCACTAAATCTAGTCTTCGATTAGGACTTGTGAACTTAAGTTGATTTTGCTCACTTGACTTACCTTCAATTGTTAGAGGTTAACTAAGTGAGAGCAAAAGTCAATTACCATCGCAATTGACCATGATGATGAGGATAGGAATTCCAACTCTCAACTCGTGCTAGGACCTTTCTTAGTTGTTAGCTTATTTTTCTCGAAATTTATATTTTCTTGTTCCTTATTTCAAAACCCCAAAAAGAAGTGCATCATAACCAATAATAAATACACTTTCCTGCAATTTCTTGAGAGACGATACGAGGTTTGAATACTTCGGTTTATTTTTATTGGGATTTGTACTTGTGACAACCTAATTAAACGGTGACTGAGGATTAATTGTCAGTTTAGAACTATACTTGCAACGAGAATTTTTGAAAAATTTTTTACCGATAATTTTCCTCCGTCAATAGGGTTGTTTAGAAGCGCTGCTGTGGCAGATGTGAAGAAATTCTGGTTGAGTTTGATTGATGAAAAACATGATAGTGAGGAGGAAGAGGACAAAGATGGTGATGAAAGGAAGATGAGGAAGGAAGAGGAAAGGATAGGGTATTTATAGAATTATCAATAAAAAATTAATTATTGGTCTTTTTTTGTCAAACGAAACTTATCTTGTATATATGGATATAACTTTAGTTTTAATTTTTTATGGTCAATTTTGTCGGCATCCAAATCTTTCATAGTTAGACTTAGAAACGGCTATTTACTCTATTAATATTTATTGTATTCTTAAATATAAAATTTAAATTATAAAAAAAATATTAAATAATAATTATAAGAATGTCTAATTATTAGGAATATGATATTATAATTAATATTATTAATAAATAAAGCTGATTAGAATATGATAAGTGAATTGATAATAGAGTAAGATAAAAAATTAAAATATTATTTATAAATGAAGTAAATTTTAAAAAATTTTGGCTAGTTATGGCAAAAAATTATTGGTTACCTAAGTTTTTTCTTTTTCTTTTAATGTAAAAATCTAGAACGTGAAAGCGTGGTAATTATTTTCTACCAAAACTTCATTATTCATAGATAGTATTGGTAATTGGATATATTCATCTCTTTCTAGTGATGCGACAGGTAGGAAAGGGATTATGTTTCACCTATTCTTCACGTAATATTCTAACCTTATCCAAACCTATATAGCAACAATAATGGACTATATATCCAAATCACATGAAGAAGATGACTAGTTGAAATGTACATTATAAAAGAAAAAAATATATATATATATACTTAATTTTCAAAATCCCCCTCAAATATTTGTGCTTTCAACTTACTATAAATACATATATTGTTATATTAATGAAAGTGTAACAAAGACTCTAATATGAGGAAATTCTTAATTCGCGTGTTAGATGGTATAACTAGATTCATATACTACGTAGGTTCTGGTCCACCTAATAAAACATAATGAATAATTAAAATATTATAGTTGACCCCAAAAATATCTTATCATAAATAAATAATTTATGCATCTAAAAGATCATATGCATCTTGTTATTCATGCTTGCTTAGTCGTGAAAGTAATATGTTTGTTAGTATGCATATCACGTTGTCCACTTTGCATAATTTCTTCATACTTGACCCGCTGATTTTAGGGGCTGCTGGTTGAGTACTATTGGGGCAAGCAAATGTTAAAGAACATTCCACGGAAATTTTATTTTAATTGAAAGCCAAAATTAACGAGCTACCGAGTAACGATATTTAAATGCCAAAAGTAGAGTTGTGAAATATTTTACCTTAAAAAAACACGAAAAAACCTAAATGTACCTGTCACTAATGATTGAAACTATCATAAAGTAACAAAAAAGTTTATGAAGCTTAAATAAAACATTTATTTATTTAAAAAAAATCTATTTGTTGTGTACAGAAAAATGAGAGGAGAGAGTGTGAGAGAGAAGGGGGACACTGAGTAGGATAGAACTAAGAATTTATAGAAAAATGATCCTAGGATTTAGAATCGAAAAGAGTATCATCGATTGGAAAACGATTCTTTCTCCGTATTTGTCAACAATTTGTCGCAAGATATTTCTAAGAAGGAACTTTTTCATCTTTTCAATTGGACGGGATGAATCAATGATATCTATCTAACACGAAAGATGAAACATGGGAAGGTATACCTGTTTGCGTTTGTGCGCTATACGACGAAAGAGGGGACAATGAAGGTGATAAACCACTACTTTATGTTTTATATTGTATTTAATTGAGTGGTTTTTATCAATTATTTACCTACTTATTCATATGATTTGCATGATTTTACAATTCCTTCCTAGTTGAGTTCTATGGTTGAAAACTTGCTTCCTAGAGATCTTTTATTTGTGTATTTTAATTCTCCTTTATCCATTCGATGCCGTGATCCGTGTGTTAAGTGTTTCAGGCTTCATAGGGCAGGAATGGCTTAGAGAATGAAGAGGAATCTTGCAAAAATGGAAGGAACACAAGAAACTAAGGAGATGACCAGCGAACACTGACGCGAGCGCATGGCTCACGCGAGCACGCGGAATGGAGAAATCGCAGCGACGCGAACGCGTGCCTGACGCAAACGCATGGATTGGAGTCTGCACGAATGACGCGAACGCGTGGACGACGCGCTCGCGTGACAAAGAAAATCGATGAATGGCGCGAACGCGTGGATGACGCGTACGCGTGACATGCGCGATCTGCAGAAATAACAGAATACGCTGGGGGCGATTTTGGGCCGTGTTTTAACCCAGTTTTGGGCTCAGAAATACAAAATAAAGCCAGAAAACATGCAGAGACTCAAGCAGGTTGCGGACGACAGGCGTGGCACATCAAGCAGGTTGCGGAGCGCCGAACGGTGCTCAAGCCTGGGAACCATGTAGCGCTAGCGAGGAGATCTTGGCGGCGTAAACTACGGAGGAAGGGGTTGACCATGGGCGGGGCTTGGAGGGGCTTATTGGAAGAGCAGGGGTCCGTGCTAACCAGGGAGACCAAAGGATGCTTTTACAAGAAAGAGAGGACAATGAAGCAGGGGTAGGAGGTAACGATGCAGTTGAGGGACATGGGAATGTTGAAGAGTGGGATATGGAGAATGGTGGATCTAAAACTGAAACTGAGGATATCATTCGAAATGGTGAACAGAGGCGTAAACAGGAAGAGCAGTTAACTGAAAATAAGAAAATATAGAAGTTGGTAGTGGAGTCTGGTGCAGTATTATATGATGAAGAAGAAGATATTATGGCGATCTTGTAAAGTCAGAATAAAGCTATTACGGCAAAAAGAAAATGGCAAAACAAAAGGAGAAAGCTAGGAGGAGCAGGCCCAAAAATCATAATAAGGTGTGTAGTGTTTCTTTTAAATGATTTATAGTTGTTGGAATATTAGAGGATTAGGAGGGGATGGAAAGTTGAGTATGGTGAATGATTTGAAGAAAACACATAGGGTGAACATGCTAGGATTGATTGAAACGAAGAGAGAGATAATGACTAAGTTTGATGTACCACGTTTTTGGGGTTGTGATACGGTAGACTGGGATTATGTGGAATTAGCAAGTGCCTCTGGAGGTTTATTGTTAATGTGAGACGATTTGTTGTTTAAATGATTGAATTGCTATAAAGGGAATGTTTGGTTGTGTGTTGAAGGTTTGTTGACAAAAAACAACTTTAACTGCGCATTCTGTTTGGTGTATGGAGCACATGTGCGGAGTAAAAAACTGGTAATGTGGGAGAAGTTGAACTATATTGTGGGTTTATGTCAGGTTCCATTTTGTTTCATGGGTGACTTTAATGAGATACTACAGTTGGAGGAAAGGAAAGACATTGTTAGTCTATCGACATCTGCGGAAGACTTTAAGGTTTGGGTGCAAGATTTATAGCTAATGGATTTACCTTTAACTGATCGAAAGTTCACATGGTTTCGAGGTCGATCTTGTAGCTGCATTGACAGGATTCTCGTCAGTTTAGAGTAGCTTGAGGAGTTTCCAAATACTCAAACAAAAGGGGGTCCTAGAGGTTTATCAGATCATTCCCCGTTGATTTTAGAAGATATAAGAGTTAGTGGGAGACCAAGACCTTTTCGAAGTTTGGATTCCTGGTTTACACATGAGGTGTTTCTCAGGTTGGTAAAGGATGAGTGGAGAAACTTGGGTGATACTCAGTTCACTAATAAGCTGAAAGCCTTGACGGTATCATTGAGAAGATGGCATAAGAACAATTTTGGGAACATGGACAACAGGATAAAGAAGTTTGAGGAAGAGATTAAGAAGATTGATGGTATGGTTAGTGATAGTTATTATAACGAAACGGTGGAGGCTCGATGGAAGGCTCTTGTGACTTGTTATGCGAAGTGGTATGCCAGAAAGGAGATTCATTGGAAGCAGATGTCTCGATCTCAACATGCTAGAGATATGGACAAGAACAGTAGGTACTTTAATAACCTAGTGTCGGCTAGAAGGAGGAACAACAGAATCGATTCTCTATTAATTAATGAAAGGTTGGTGTGGAATCATGCCAGAATAAAGGTTGCGATTAGAAGTTTTTATAAAGAACTGTATAGGCAGAAATATGTTCCTAGGATTGGGATCCGTGATGGGTTGGTAAAGCAAATTGATGCAGAAGAGGCAGCAGAGTTAGAGGCAATGCCATCGCCTGAGGAAATATGAAAGGCAGTTTGGGATTGTGAGTCCAGTAAAGCTCCAGGTAGTGATGGATATAATATGAACTTCATAAAAAAGTGTTGGGGTGAGATTGGCCAGGAGTTTACAGTAGCTGTGTTGGGATTCTTCCAAAGTGCAAAGCTACCAACAGATGCTAATGTAACATGGGTGGCGCTAGCTCCAAAATTTGTGGGAGCTAAGGAAATCAAAGACCTTCGGCCAATTAGTATGGTTGGTTGTGTGTATAAGGTGATATCGAAAGTATTAGTGAGAAGAATGTGTTTAGTGATGCTAGGGTTAGTGGGGGAGACCCAGTCTGCGTTTGTGAAAGGTCGCAAAATACATGATGGTGCTCTCATTGCTTTTGAGACGGTACAATGGTTAAATATGCACAAGAAGAAGGCGGCGTTGATCAAGCTAGACTTCCAGAAAGCGACAAGGTGAGATGGAGTTTTGTGGATATTGTGCTACAAAAGATGAGTTTTGGTCTTAGATGGAGGACATGGGTGAAGGAATGTGTGACTATAGCGTCTATGTCAGTTTTGATTAATGGGTCACCAGTCAAGCCCTTTAGGATGGAGAGAGGACTCAAACAAGGAGATCCTCTTTCTCCTTTTTGGTTCGTTCTTGTCATTGACGTCTTGCACAGGATGGTCGTGAGGCAGTCAGGAATGGACACATTTTTCCGCTGCTGGTTGAAAGGTAACATAGAGTTGTCGCATCTCCAATTTGCAGATGACACAATCTTATTTTGCCCTTAGGAAACAGAGACAATAGTGAATTATATGAGGCTTTTGCGTTGTTTTGAGTTGATGTCTGGCCTAAGTATTAACTTTGATAAGTCAAATTTGATTTCGATTAATTGTGAGCAGGAATGGGTGATGAATATATGTGGTTTATTGGGATGTGTGAAAGTTTCTTTAACTGTCAGATACTTGGAGATTTCTCTAGGCGCAAATCGCCAGTTGGTGAAAACCTGGAAACCGATCATAGATAAGGTGGAAGTCAAGCTCAGCTTATAGAAAGCAAAGTCACTCAACAAAGCTGGTATGCTGGTTTTTATCAAATTCGTCCTTAATAGCTTGCCGGTCTACTACCTAAGTTTGTATAAGATGCGAAAGTCAGTTGTAGAAAAGTTAGTTGGGTTATAGAGAAGGTTTTTGTGGAGTAAAGAAGATGGGACCAATGTTATACCACTTGTAAAATGGGAGGTGGTGCAAGCTCCGAAAAGGCTAGGTGGTTTGGGGGTGGGGGATGCTTTGATCAGAAATGCATCGCTTCTATTCAAGTGGTGGTGGCGTTTCTCGAAGTAAGATTGTCCGCTGTGGAAGAAGGTTGTCTGTTCTTGTAATCATTTAAACCCAATGTAATGTTGTCAAAACAGCCTCTACCGTCAAGAGGTGGTCCGTGGAAAGATATTTGTCAGCTTAATATTCAAGAGCAACAGGTAAGAGATAAGATTATTAGTGGTTTGTCTATCGAGGTGGGAAATAGAAGACGTATTCGGTTTTGGGAGAATGATTGGTTATAATGTGGCTCATTGAAAGACAGTTTTTCGAGGCTCTTCTCTGTTTTAAATCAACAAGGATCTGCCATAGGGGATTGTAGGTTCTGGGATGGGTTAGACTGGGTATGGAACTTCCATTGGAGGATAGATTTATTTCAATGGGAGTTAGAGCTTTTCAATCAACTTCATGACCGGATACAGCTAGTTAGATTATCGTCTGATAGAGAGGATACAGTTATATGGAAATTTGACAGAACAAGTATTTTTTCTACTAATTCATTTGTGCAGGTGTTGCAGAATGAGGCTCTCTCTGAGGACATCACAAGCTATAGTTTCACGAGCACCATATGGAGCGGATTGGTTCCTCCAAAAGTTGAACTTTTTGCATGGTTTGTAACTTTTAAAAAAATATATTTTTTATTTTTGGATAAAGAATATTTTTTGTCTTTGAAAGTTGTTAAAAATTTCAAAAATATTCCTAAATTTTATTTTGTTTTAATTTTATCCTAAAAGTTTGATTTGTATTAAATACACTCCTAGCAGCTAATTTTTTAAAAATTTAGGACCAATTCAACAACAATTTCAAAAGAACAATTTTTAACACAAGCGAGCCAAATATTATTGTAATGTATTATTCCTGGATTGATCCAATTTAGTCGTCAGGGGGCATAATTGATGCAAATCAAAAACTTTTGAGATAATATTAAAACAAAATAAAATTTAGCGATATTTTTAAAACTTTTAACAAATTTCAAGAATAAAAAAATATTTTATCCTTTATTTTTCTAATACTTTTACTTTTATTACTAAAATTTTACTAAACACACTAATAAATCTTTTTTTTCATTGAAAAAAAATATTTTTCTAATAACTTAATATATAGCACCTAAATAAGCTCTAAATCCAATAGGTGGAAGAGAGTTGATATATTACACAAAGTTAGAAAATATCTAAAAGTTGTAATGACCTTATTAATTTCTATAGTTTTATTAAATTTTTAATTAGGACTTTACAATTTAAAAACTAGTTTAAAAATTTGTTATTAAACCTGTATATTCACTATAACATAAGTGGGAAATGGTAGTAAAAAATTGACTGCTGTTTCTAAAACTGCCGCAAATTAAAAAGATTGTAGCAGTTCAATAAGCATTTATAAATATGCAGCAGAATCTGATATGTAGCAGTTTGTAGACAACTGCTGCTAAATCAAATACTTTAATTTTAACATAATTAACATCAAACCCTGCTCATTCCCAAATCTGAACATTAGAGACTCGCGCGAAATTAAAGGAGAGTGGAAGAGTGCAAAACCATTATTCTTTCCTCCTCCTTGCACATCCGTTTATTTTGTTATTGCTAACTTTATTTTGTTGATAAAATAAGAAATATTCATGGAATATCCATTTCTGTGTTTAATATAAGATAAATAGTAAAATATTCTAAAAACAAATAATTTATAATTATTGCATTAAGAAAAACAATTTATAAAGACTTGATTAAATATTTTTATCTAGTAAAAAAATTCAATTACTAGTTTTTAAACTATAAAATCTAATTAAAAATTCGATAAAATTGTAAAGAATAACATAAAATAATTAAACCTATGTAAATAAAATAGACATGTGAGGACTCTTAACAAATGATCTATAAACGTTTCTGTATTTGATGAGTTAATTGATGTCGAACTCATCTAAACTTTTGTTAATAATTTTTAATTTTTTTTAAATCTTACTACGTCCATATGATTTCTCCTTTAATTTGTATCCTTGGCCAATTTTGTTAGCTACTTTTACACAATCTAGAGACAAAGCTACGTTTTAAATCTCCAAGGACTACATATACATATGGATATCTCTTACGATAAACCCTAATTTTATATCTGTTCATTCCTAGCTAACTAATACACACATACATTCCCAAACGTTTCTTGCATCCAGCTATATATATATTCTCCCAACCCTTCTTAAGCAATTAGGAGGTCCAACTACTTAGCAGTTCTTAATTAATTATGCTTCATGATGATGAGGAGGATTCGCCATATCCCTAATCCGTTGGGATTTCGCAAGCAAGAAATTTCCATTGCCATCTCTGTTTAAATTCCTAACTCTTCCTCTTGACTCAATTAAAGCTTGCATAATCTATTCTTGATAAATTTAGTTTGTACTTTCCATACATGTATGTCCAGTATGATTTATTATATATTATTATATTGGTACATTGATATGAAAATGATGACGTTTGATTTTTTGACCTCATTATTTATTTATTTATTCATTAAAGAAAAAGAATTGATAAATAAGCTATTTATATATTCATAAAAAAAGATATCCAAACAGAAAAACCTGGAATCTCATGTATCCTATCTAAATCAACAAAATAAGAAGATTTAATTAGGTGATCGGGGATAAAAAAAACATAAAGGAGCAAAAACATTATCACAATTTTTTCAATTTATCGCATCTCATTAAGTTCTAGAACTATAAAAGAAATAGGACTTGTTCCAAACTTATTAGAGAGCTCTAAATTTTTTTTTCACTTAGAAGACCTATTAGGTCTGCAATTTTAAAAAGAAAAAGTGTTATTACCTTAAAACAGGATAAAGTATGCTTTTTGTGCCTGAAATTTGAAAAAAATTTTAAAATTATCACTAAATTTTATTTTGTTTCAATTTTATCGCAAATTTTTTTTATTTGTATCAAATATACCCTTAGCGCCACTTTAATAGCGGGGTGAGAACATCATCCTTTGCAGGATTCTTAGTTAAGGGTTAAAGAGTTGCTATAACAAGATATGTAAAAGGAAATTGTTTTCAAATACAGTGTGACCGTTGCTCGTTTCATGTCCCTTTTCGAAAACCATTGGGTTAACGCTCAAAATCCAAAATCCTTTTTAAAAGAGAAATCAGTTAATTATCCAAAGTTTACAAAGAACCTTTTCCTTTGTTATAAAAATAAAAAAAAAATTTCCTAGATAGTATAAATGACCAACCTGCTCCAGGCATAGGTTTATTAAATCTATGCAAAACCAGTTTGATTTTTCATACTTTACTAAACCACAGACACAAACCAATCACGACCTCCGGCCCAGCACATAATTAATCACGACCTCAGGCTCAAACAACTCAATCAACATCCAATTCACCACAATCCAACCAATTTTAGTCACAAACACAATTAATGAGGTTCAAGCACAATCAAGAGCAATTACATCAAGTATAGCAATTAGCAGTTAAACAGAATTATTCACATAGGCAAACCAATTTCAATATGCACACCCAAACAATGTTACATAGATGCATATTATGAATGCTTGTTCTATTGGCTGTGATATCACACTGTCAGTTCAACTGCCAACCCGACATATCCCCATGGAAATGTTGCTTTTCGGTCACGAATAAAAATGGGAACTCCCAAGGATGTAGTGCTCGACATACTGTCCAAGGGATATAGTGCCCAACACACTCTTGTGACTCGAAAGGATGTAAGCGGGATACTTAGTCTCATTCCTCACATTACCCAGGGATATAGTACACAACACACTTTACAGGGATATAGTTCCCGACACATTGCCTAGGGATATAGTACCTGGCACACTCTTGCGACTTACAGATCGCGTCTCAATCAAAACCAAACTCATCTCTATCCCAATTTCAAAATCATTCTTGGCTCATTTTCTTTCAATAACAAAACGTATTCATTTCACATCTCGTTAAGAATCAGTTTTTTCTCAAATCAATCCCTTTTTAAAACCAAAATCGCTTTTTGTAACATTCTTTGAAAATGCCAAGCAACTTCAAAATCACATCAATTGTAAATCTCTTTGAGAAACTCAAAAATCATTCATTCTTGAATCATTCACTTAACTACTTTAAAATCATGAGTTGTTCATTAAAATCCACAGCAAGGTCTCAAGACTTTAGGGGAGAACAACCAATTTCATTTCCTTAAATTCATTAAAGATTCTTAAAATCACTGTTTTCTTAAATTGAATTAATCAAATAAAGTTTTTAAATCAAATCAAAACTAATTCATATAAATTAGAAGTTTCAAACCAATTTCAAAACCAAAACCAATCTCCCTTTCATCCTTACACTACAAGAAAAAAGGCCTGTCGGTACACTTTTTTTTGCTACGCTTTTAAAGCGTGGCCAAAAGTGGTCAATGGCCACGCTTTTGCGAGGGTGGCCACTAATTTGTGATTTGGCCACGCTTTTTTTTGCCACCCCTTAAAAAGCGTGGCCATAGAGAGAAATTGGCACGCTTTTACGAGGGCGACCACTAATTTGAGATTTGGCCACGCTTTTTTTCTGCCACGCTTAAAAAGCGTGGCCATAGAAGGAAACCGACACACTTAAAAAGCGTCGCTAATTTGTCTTTCAATGGCCACCTTTTTAAAGCGTGCCCATATCCTATGTTTATTTGGGCACCCTACAAAAACGTACCGATAGAATTTCTTCTCCCAAAATTTAGTTTTTCGCCTATTTTTTTCCACACTTTACTTTTTTTTCTTTCTAAGTTTTCTGTTTTAGCCCTAAAAATGATAACAATAGCATACGCTAGTTTTACTTTGTTTTCAAATTCACTTTTAACCCTAAAAGAATAGCCGTCGCATGTTCATCACTTCATCTTCATCGCACCCAGCTCGCCTTCATGTTCATCTTCATCACTGCCGATGACCGTGGCACTCAGCTCGGCTTCATGTTCATCCCAGCCCTTCCTCTAACCCTCTCACCCGGCCCTCTCTCTGTCACACCCTAAATGGCGTTGTTTTGAATTAAAAAAATATTCATTTCGAAACCTAAACTCCAGATTCAGTTCGTCCTACTTCCTCCTCACTTCCACTAGAAGCAGCAGCTCAGGCCCAGCAACGTTCTTTGCTACTGTCGCCGGCGTTGACACAGACGGTGACGCTTACCTCGCCCGAGTCCCTCTGGCTCGTTGCTACTGCTACATCTCTATCGCTGAGTTGCCGCCCAAAAATTGCCTGTGGCCTCGCCTCTCCGGTATTCATCGAATGACGTCTCTGCTTGCTTCTTCAGTGTCATCGACGGTAAGCTCCTCGTCCTCTCCTGTGGCCTCTGTTCGTCCCTACCCCTGTTGGTCCTCCTCCTCGTCCTCATCACTAACTCCTCTAGCCTTTCGCTGTTGGAGGATAGTGGAGCTCGTTGCTCTCACTTGGAGATGCAGTTAGGAGGGAGTTAGTGTGATAGCTAGTTAGATGTAAATAAATTTTGTTCAATGACTTCAATCACATAAATAAATTAAATTAAAAACAGGCTTAGTCAGTATCTATAAGAGTATTATTATTATTGGTTTGGTCATTGTTATAAATTGTTTGGGAAAACTGGTAAAGCCGAAAAGTATTCTTTTGATCATTGTTTTGATTTGTATACGTAGGATTACTTACTGAGTTTAGTTGTTCACCACTGAGTTTCAATAGTTTTCTGGTAACAGAACATAAATTCAGATTGATGTGGGTTGTAGATTGAAGAGGAACAACGTCTTCTCATTCAGATTTTCAGGTGTTGCACAAATTCCACAGTGTATCCAATTCTATTTCCCGTATAATTTGAATTTAGCTGGTGCAGCTTTGTGAAACTGATTTCAATTTTATTTCTTTGTTGTTGCTGCAACTTTTTTTTGGTTTTACTTTTTTGAATTATTATATGCTTAATAGGCTAAGCAGATGTGCTTTTCTTCTGCTGCTGCTCCACTCCCATGGCTTTTTATGGGGCTCGGAAACCCTGGTGACAAGTACAGAGGAACTAGACACAATGTAGGTTTAAATGCTTTCTTTTGCTTTCTGTTAGTTTGCGCTTCTATAGTTACCACTAACCATCCTGTGCAGGTGGAATTTGAGATGATTGATGCATTTGCTGCGTCAGTAGGAATTCCTATGGATACAGTCTACTGCAAAGCTCTCTTTAGAAAGGGTTTGTCCTTCGCACTGAATTCATTATTGTATTTGTGTGTTTCTCTTTCAGCGTGTGTTGGATTTCTTGAGTTTTAGGGTGAGGTTGTCATTTGCAGGTTTTGTTGGTAATATCCCTATTTTCTTCGCCAAGCCTCAAACATATATGAATTTGAGTGGTGATCAGTAAGCAACTATGATGTTCTTAACAGCACCCTGCGGGTCTTTTTGTTTATGCATCAAGTTACTTTTGTTACTAATGCCAAAATAACCTTAACCTTCAATGCCTTTGATTATTTACTCAGTTTCTTAAGTTGACAAACTAAATTGAGGGACAATTGTTTATTGATTGGCCTTTGGCAGTCCATTTTGCTTGGAGTTTCCTTAGAGGATTTAGGCCAATTGTGGTGGTTTCCTTAGAGTAATAGTTTTGCTACGATACTATTAATTCAAATTGGAAAGAGTTGAAGTAACAGGAAAGTGCTTGAGAGAAAGTTCTTTGAGTAGTTAACTATTCATTTTGTTTTGATAACGTATTTTGCTTAGTATCCTTGGCCAGAACTTGTTTTATTTGTAATTTCTTCCCTTTTACTGTAGCTTTGCAACTATGGAGTTGTTATGTGATCCATTAATGAAATGCTTCTTGAAGTTTTGGTCATTTTTAACTAGCTTCTAGATGTTGTTCTTTGTTGTTAGTAACAAAGTCTCTGTTGCAATGGTGGATCATGTAAATTTGATTAAAGTGTTGTCATAATTTTGTTGAAAATTGACAAAAAGAGGTAAGAATTAGGATGTTAGAATTGAGGTTGTGACTAATTGAATGATACTGTGTTTGATTTATTGAATGATGATGATGCTGAAAATTCTGTTTGTTAGAGTGCAAAATTTGTTGAAAGGCTAAAAGTCAAGTTTCATGATTGAATAAATTGATGATACATGCTAATGATTAATTGAGAAGATGCTGGACTATTTGTTATATATGATGCATTAAATTGATGATATTATATGTGAATTGTTTGAGTGATTTGTGGCTAGATTACTATGTTGAGTAATGCAGAAATTGTTGATTTTATATGAGTATGCTTAAATGTGAAAAGTGACCAAAAATACTGATTTATTAATCCTGAGCACTTGGGGCTGATTTAATCTTTATAACAAGTCACAATAGATAAAATAAAGTTAGAATGCAAGGTTAGAGTGAGTGAAAAGTTAGGAATCAATTTTTGACCTCTCAAAACCCGAGGTTACATGTTGCAGAATTATGCAGTTTCGGACAGCACTTTGCGAACAAAACTGGGAGAAATATAGTCAGTCAAAATGAGTAAAATTATTTTTATATGAAACCTTCAGATGTCTAGATTGTTCTCCTAAAATTTCAGAATTTTCTGATGTGTGGTTTGGGAGATATGATTTTTAGAAAATGGTCATTTTCTGCAGAAATAATGTTGTTCGAATTCTGGAACAGCAACTTCAAAACCACATATCTCAATACTCTGAAACTCTTTGGAAGTGAAACCAAAGAGAGTAAAATATTAGGATGTCTAGTATTTTATGTCCAAATTTTAGGACAATTCGAGTTTTGTAGAAAAAGGTGTGCCTTCTGGAAGCAGGGCTGTTCACTGCTGTGATAGCACCCTTTTCTTAAAATAAAATCATATTTGGAGAGGCATAACTTTTTTGTAGAGAAGTGAAAATGCTCTGAGACTTGAACTGGGTGAAAGTTGGGTAAGTCTAGTTGAACCACACCAAAATTTAGGAGAATCCAACCAAAGATGGATTTTATATGATTTTGCTAAATTGGTTACTACTTGCTGTTTTTCTGAAGTGTACTAAATCAGTAGCCGATTTTTAAAAAATTATATAAAATTAAATTCTTAGAACACAGTTGCAAAACCAAAACCAAAGTACACTTTAAGATTCCTATTTAAAATAAATAATAATATATTAGAGTTTCTTTTGTCCCATTTTTTATATGTATAATATGTTATATCTCTTATATTTGCATATGATCTAATCTCTTGAAATTTTACTTGGCAACGAATAGATTGAAACTTTTGGTTGAAGTTTTCAAGAAGACTTTGTCAAAACAAGAATAATAGTGTCATGACAAGGTAAAATACACACTTTCCATTAATCTTTTTATATTATGATTATGGCTAGCTATTAATTCATGTGTAAATCCACTTTGCTTGTTTTGTTATTTTTGAAGTTGTGATTTGACTTTTCAAATGTAGTTGAATGAGTGATTTTTTTGTAGTGAGAAGATTAAGATGTTAATTATTTTTTTCTTATTGCACTTTATTCAAATCATAACTATTCTTCTATTTATGCAAGATAATTTTGGGGATGTTAATGAAGTTTAAGATGTCTATCATCGTGGTTTATTGGCAAAGATGAGTTGAGAATCAAATTCTAGTGTACGTCTTAGCAAGGCATTCTGTCTTTTGTGCAGATATAAGATTGAACAAGAACTTGGAACTGAATTAAAGTAAATTCCACCACACATTGACCAGGTATGATAGGATGCTGTATGAAAATTGGGATTTTTTGGACCCTTAGTTTGAATGATTTTTCATTATTAGGACCTTTAGAAAGAGTTTAATATTAGCCTTTTAACTGGCAGATATTTTGCTGGGTCCAATTTGGGTTTCCCTTCATTTCATTTTCAGATGTGTTTGTTGCTAACATTAGTACTATAGTTTCTTTTTTTCTTTTTGTGTTTTTTATTTTTGGTGGATGAGGGTTTAGGGGGTGTACTTTATACCTTGTTATGAATAAAGGGATCCCTATGTATTCTTATGTGTGGTTACTATTACCGGTTCTTTTGGAGTTTTCATACATTTGTTATTCATATTATGTTTTATAATTTGCTTATCGTTTGTTTTTTCGTTATTCATATGATCATACTTGCAGATTATTCGTAAAGTGTATTGTGGAGCTTTCCATGTGGTTGCTTTATCCGAAGAAGGCCTAGTACAACCTTGGAGTGATTCAATGTCATTTTTTAATTCTCTTCTTAGAAATTTATTTTTGTTTATGTTTGTAAATTTCATGTACACTGTTGTTGCGTGTATAGAGATGACATGGCTAATTTCGTTTGAATTTTATTAATGTAATACTAATTTTTATTAATTTTTTTAAATGACATTCACATATTTTTGTCAATATTTTTTTATTATTTTTGGAGTGTATTAGAGTGCATGTAAAAGCAAATACCAAATTTTTTTAATTTAATAAGGATATAGCCACGCTTTAAAAGTGTGGCAATATGTTCAATTCTAGTTACGTTTAAAAGCGTAGCCTTATCTTTCTCTATCAGCACATTTTTAAAGTGTACCCAAAACCAACCATCTGGACACGCTTCATAAGCGTTGCGATATGTGGAAAGAGATATAAGCGTGGCAAAAAAGAAAGCGTGCCGATAGATCCACAAAAGCGTGGCGATAGAGCAACCGGCACGCTGGCGGATGTGACCCTTTCAAAAGCGTGCCGATAGCTCAAAAAGCATGGCGAAAAGCTATCGGCACGCTTTTTTTCACTTTTCGGCATGCTTTAAAAGCGTGGCAAAAAGTTTATTTTCGGCACGCTTTAGAACCAATTCTTTAACTTTTTCCAAGATGTCACAAAGAGAAATCATTCAATCAAAATTCAATTACCTTTAAAATTCACTAAAACTCCTCCAAATGAAATTTTTAAGTCAAATTTAAACATGCCATTTTCATATTTAAATCAACCTTAAAACATAATACTTTTTCTAGATAATTTAAAATCGTAAAATAATTCTTTTCTAAATAAATTGAACTCAAAACAGTATAATTATTTCCTTACCAAATCGACCTAAAACATATACTTTTCTTAAATAAATTAAACTCGAAACATAACTATTTTCTTAATAAATCAAAAATCAAATAGTACAATTTCTCAAATCCAATCTTTTTCTAAATAACATTACAAACAAAGTCTTAAATTTTATAACAAAATTTCGACAGCGTCTCCCCTAAAACTTGGACTTTGCCACCCTTTTCAAGTCCCAACTAAACCATTTCTCAACCTTTTCCAATGACTCAACTCATTTTCAATACCTTAATAAAACCAATTCAGCAACCACCGGTTTAACAAAATCAATCAATAATTCAATTTAAATAAACAGTTATATTCTTCCAAATTAGGCCAAACAATTCATAAGACTTGCGTAATCACCTAAAATGTATTTCTCACATAAATATCCATTTATAACAATTTTAAATTATAAAAATTGATTTTTAAAAAGAACCCCTACCTCGAAAAGTTGAACCCATAAACCAACGTGTCACGAAAACCTTTTCTCTCAGCCTGAAATCATCAGCAGCCGCAACCACAGTTCCACTCACTTTCGCAACAGCAGATACAACTTTAATTCCAACATGCAACCTCGGTTACTAAATCCTAAAATATTAATATCGCAAAAAACTTAAAACACACAATGGAATACTAACAGCGAGGATTCCGAGATAGAGATACTTATCGAAACAACAGAACAAAGCAGTCGTAACTTCGAATCAACCCGGCAGCAGCTCTGACAACTATCCAGAGTGACAGTAGCAACCAAAAGTTTCGGTGATAGCGACTGTAACAACCACGCAGCGACAATAATAATTCAGGAATTCAAAAAAGAAAAAAGAAAACCAAACATAAAAACCTTACCGGCATTGTATTTCGGCGACGGCAATGGTGTTTTTCGATGGCTGAGACAGCTTCTTCTTCCTCCCCCATCCGTGACCAGCCTTTACGGTGGTGGGAGCTGACAGCAATGGCGACAGTTCTGACAAAGATGACGACGGTAACACGGACGGCGACTAGGTGCACACGTCACTCTCTCCCATCAGTCTCTCTCTTCGCGAACTCTCGCTTTTGCTTCACCCATGGACGATGACGATGCTAGCTTCCCTCGGTGGCGACGACGGCGCGGACAACAGCAGTAGCGGTGGCAAGCATCAACAGCAGCAGGGTTCTCAGTAGAGGGTTAAGGAATTGCTATAAGAAGATATGTAAAAGGAAACTGTTTTCAAATATAGTGACAGTTGCTCATCTCATGTCCCTTTTCGAAAACCACTGGTTTAACACTAAAAATCCAAAATCCTTTTTAAAAGAGAAATCAGTTAATTATCCAAAGCTTACAATGAACCTTTTCCTTTCTTATAAAATAAAAAAAATGCTTTCCTATATAGTATGAATGACCAACCTGTTCCAAGCATAGGTTCATTAAGTCTATACTGAACCAGCTTGATTTTTCATACCTTACTAAACCACAAATAGAAAACAATCACGGCCTCTAGGCCAGCACATAATCAATCATGGCCTTAAGCCCAAACAACTCAGTCAACATCCAATTCACCAAAATCCAACCAATTTTAGTCACAAATACAAGTAATGAGGTTCAAGCACAATCAAAAGTAATTACATCAAGTATAGCAATTAGCAGTTAAACAGAATTATTCACATAGACAAACCAATTTCAATATGCACACCCAAACAATGTTACATAGATACATATGATGAATGCCTGTCCTATTGGGTGTGATATCACATTGTTGGTTCAACTGCGAACCCGACACATCTCCATGGGAATGTCACCTTTCGGTCAGAATAAAAATGAGAACCCCCAAGGATATAGTGTCCGGCACACTGTCCAAAGGATATAGTGCCCGGTACACTCTTGTGACTCGAAAAGGGTGTGAGCGGGATACTTAGCCTCAGTCCTCACGTTACCCAGAGATATGGTATTCGGCACACTTTTCAGGGGTACAGTGCCTGGCACACTTCCCAGTGATATAGTGCCCAACACACTCTTACGACTTACAGATCGCGTCTTAATCAAAACCAAACTCATCTCTATCCCAATTTCAAAATCATTTTTGGCTCATTTTCTTTCGAAAACAAAACGTATTTAGTTCACATCTCGCCAAGAATCATCTTTTCCTCAAATCAATCCCATTTTAAAACCAAAACTGCTTTTTGTAACATTCTTCGAAAATACCAAGCAACTTCAAAATCACATCAATTGTAAATCTCTTTTAAATACTCAAAAATCATTCATTCTTGAATCATTCACTTAACTACTTTAAAATCATGAGTTGTTCATTAAAATCCACGGCAAGTTCTTAAGACTTTAGAGGAGAACAACTGGTGCACGAAAATTACTTCACACTATGTAATTCCGCACAACTAACCAGCAAGTGCACTGGGCCGTCCAAGTAATACCTTACGTGAGTAAGGGTCGATCCCACGGAGATTGTTGGCTTGAAGCAAGCTATGGTTATCTTGCAACTCTTAGTCAGGATATTAATTAGTGGCTATCGATTGACTTGAAAATGAATAAGAGAGCATGAATTAAAGGTTACTTGTTATGCAGTAAATGAGAATATGTTGGAGTTTTGGAGATGCTTTGCCTTTTGAATCTCTGCTTTCTCTCTATCTTCTTCTTCACGCACGCACGTCCCTCCTATGGCAAGCTGTGTGTTGGAGGATCACCGTTGTCAATGGCTACCATCCTTCCTTTCAATGAAAATGGTCCAGGTGCGCTGTCACCGCATGGCTAATCATCTGTAGGTTCTCGATCATACCGGAATAGGATTCGCTATCCTTTTGCGTCTGTCACTACGCCCAGCACTCGCGAGTTTGAAGCTCGTTATAGTCATCCAATCCCAGAATCCTACTAGGAATACCACAGACAAAGTTTAGACTTTCCGGATTCTCAAGGATGCTGCCAATGAATTCTAGCTTATACCACGGAGATTCCGATTAAGGAATATAAGAGATACTCATTCAATCTAATGTAGAACGGAGGTGGTTGTCAGGCACACGTTCATAGGTTGAGAATGGTGATGAGTGTCACAGATCATCACATTCATCATAATAAGGCGCAAATGAATATCTTAGATAGGAACAAACATGATTGAATAGAAAACAGAAATACTGGCATTAACTCATCGAGGCACAGCAGAGCTCCTCACCCCCAACAATGGAGTTTAGAGACTCATGCCGTCAAAAAGGTACAAAGTTTTGATCTGAAATGTCATGAGATACAAAATAAATCTCTAAAAGTTGTTTAAATACTAAACTAGTAACCTAGGTTTACAGAAAATGAGTAAACTATGATAGATGGTGCAGAAATCCACTTCTGGGGCCCACTTGGTGTGTGCTGGGGCTGAGACTAAAACTTCTCACGTGCATAAGGCTGTTTTGGGCGTTCAACGCCAGCTCTGGATCCAATTCTGGCGTTGAACTCCAACTCCTAACTTGTTTCTGGCGCTGGACGCCAGACAGCAGCATGGAACTGGCGTTGAACGCCAGTTTACGTCATCTATCCTTGAGCAAAGTATGAAATATTATATATTGCTAGAAAGCCCTGGATGTCTACTTTCCAACGCAATTGGAAGCGCACCATTTGGAGTTCTGTAGCTCCAGAAAATCCACTTTGAGTGCAGGGAGGTCAGAATCCAACAGCATCAGCAGTCCTTTTTCAGCCTAAATCAGATTTTTGCTCAGCTCCCTCAATTTCAGCCAGAAAATACCTGAAATTATAGAAAAACACACAAACTCATAGTAAAGTCCAGAAATATGATTTTTTCCTAGAAACTAATGAGAATAAACTAAAAACTAACTAAAATATACTAAAATCTATATGAAATTAACCCTAAAAGGCGTATAAAATACCCGCTCATCACAACACTAAACTTAAACTGTTGCTTGTCCTCAAGCAACTAGATAAATAAAATAGAATACAAATGAGTCAAGAAACAATAATATCTCAAAGTTTTTGAGTGAAGCTCAGATTCTAATTAGATGAGCGGGGCTAGTAGCTTTTTGCTTCCGAACAGTTTTGGCACCTCGCTTTATCCATTGAAGCTCAGAGTGATTGGTATCTATAGGAACTTAGAATTCAGATAGTGTTATTGATTCTCCTTTTTCAGTATGATGATTCTTGAACACAGCTACCTTATGAGTCTTGGCTGTGGCCCTAAGCACTTTATTTTCCAGTATTACCACCGGATACATAAATGCCACAGACACATAATTGGGTGAACCTTTTCAGATTGTGACTCAGCTTTGCTAAAGTCCCCAATTAGAGGTGTCCAGAGTTCTTAAGCACACTCTTCTTTTTGCTTTGGATCTTGACTTTAACCGCTCAGTCTCAAGTTTTCACTTGACACCTTCACGCCACAAGCACATGGTTAGGGACAGCTTGGTTCAGCCGCTTAGACCAGGATTTTATTCCTTTAGGCCCTCCTATCCACTGATGCTCAAAGCCTTGGATCCTTTTTATTACCCTTGCCTTTTGGTTTTAAGGGCTATTGGCTTTTTCTGCTTGCTCTTCTTCTTTTTTTTTTTTTTCTGCAAGCTTTTGTTCTTTGCTGCTTTTTCTTGCTTCAAGAATCATTTTTTATGATTTTTTAGATTATCAATAACATGTCTCATGTTCATCATTCTTTCAAGAGCCAACATATTTAACAGTCTTAAACATCAAATTCAAAAGACATATGCACTGTTCAAGCATTCATTCAGAAGACAGAAAGCATTGCGACCACATGTAAATAATTAGAATGTTCTTATTAAAAACTCGAAAATTATTGCCTCTTATTCTAAAGAAATTCTTCTATTTTATTCATGTTTGATGATGATGAGAAAATTAAATTATAGCTTAATTGGAGATAAAATAAAAAATATAGATACTAATTACTACTATATGACTCCTAAGGTAAAACTAGAATAAGAACAGTTATCACAGAGTTAAGATTAAGATTGGAATTTAACAACCTTTGTTCTGGGGAGTGGATGTTCCTCTAATCTGTGGGGTGCTTGGTCCTTCAAGAGATAATTTCTGGCGCTTCAATTCCCTTAAGTCGCGCCCTTGCTCCTCCTGTTCTTTAATCAAATAGCAAAGAATGCTACTTTGTTCCTTCTGTTCTTTTATTATTTGTTCCATAGCTTCTTGCATCTTGGTAACTGATGTTTCAAGATACTCCCAGTATTTAGATTGAGGGATTTCTGGGAGAAATTCCTGTGTTTTCTTCTTGATGGGGTCATCCTGTGCTTGTTGTTTTTCCATTGATGCTTTGGTGATTGGTCGCTCAATTGAGATATACTCAGTTATTCCCATCCTTACTCCAGCGTCCTTGCAGAGCATAGAAATCAAGCTTAGATAAGCCAGCCTGGCATCTTTGGAATTTTTATTTGTAATTTTGTAAAATTCAGTTGAAATTAGTTGATGAACTTCCACTTCTTTTCCCATCATGATGCAATGGATCATCACTGCTCTTCTAATAGTGACTTCAGAACGGTTGCTAGTGGGCAGCAGAGAATGCCCAATGAAATCCATCCATCCTCTGGCGACTGGTTTGAGATCTTTTCTTTTGAGTTGATTAGGAACACCCTTCGTGCTAGTGGTCCACCTGGCTCCAGGGATGCATATGTCCTCTAGAATCTTATCCAGGCCCTTGTCTGTTCTCATCATTCTCCTATTGAAGGAGTCTGGATCATCTTTCAGCTGAGGTAGCTTTAAGATCTCCCTGATCTTGTCAGGGTGGGTATGAACAATCTTTCCTCTGACCACGGTCCGATAGTCATAGATAGCAGATCCAGATAGTCTTTGCCTGTCTGTATGCCACATATTAGCATAGAACTCCTGGACCATATTCCTTCCCACTTTCGTTTCAGGATTGGCTAGGATCTCCCAGTTCCTGATTCGAATTTGCTCATGGATCTCCGGATATTCGTCTTCTTTCAGATCAAATCTGACTTCCGGGATCACTGATCTTAGACCCATTATTTTGTAATAATGGTCTGAATGTTCTTTAGTTAAGAACTTCCCTTGATTCCAAAGTGGTTTTGGAACACTCTCTTTCTTGCCTCTTGGGGTGGGTTGTTTTCCTTTAGGAGCCATGATCTTGGTGATCACGGATGAGCACACCAAACTTAGAGGTTTGCTTGTCCTCAAGCAAAAAAGAAAAGAAAGGAGAGGGAGAGAAGGAGAGCTAGGTGCAATGGTGGATGGGAGGGGAGGGAGGCCGAACCCATATTTAAAGGGAGAGGGGGTGGGTTTTCGAAAAATAGGGAGAAAGATAAGATAGAAGATATGATTTTTAGAAGAAATATGATAAGAAAAGATATGATTTAAAATTGAAAAGATATGAAAGATATCTGAAGAAGATAGATTTGGGATTTTGAAAAAGATAGTATGGATATTTGAAAAAGATATTGCTTAGTTGAAAAGATTTTTGAATGAAAAGAGAGATTTGTTTTGAAAATTTTGAAAAAGAGTTAGTTGGATTGAAAAAAAAGGATTTGTGCTTATGGATTAAGATACATTTAATTTTTTTTAAAGAAGGGTTTTTAGAAATTATGGATTTTAGAAATCAGGGTTCTTAACATGTTTATGCAAGAAATCATGAATTGGAACATGAAAATTAGGATTAAAATGAAAAATATGAAAAAAAACGAATTTACCTCCTCCCCACCATCCTGACGTTTGAACGCCCAAACGCTGCATGTTTTGGGCGTTCAACGCCCAAATGCTACTTCTCCTGGGCGTTCAACGCCCAGCTGCTGCTTATTTCTGGCGTTGAACGCCAGGAAGTCCTTTGTTACTGGGCGTTTTTCTGAACGCCCAGAATGCTGTAAATCTGGCGTTAAACGCCCAGAAAGAGCTTCTTTCTGGCGTTCAACGCCCAGATGGCTATCCTTACTGGCGTTCAACGCCCAGTGGATGCTTCTGTTGGGCGTTGAATGCCCAAAACAGACTTTTACTGGCATTTTCTTGCCATTGAGCTCTTTTTTTCTCTGTTTTGCGTGCAGAATCCTTCTGTAACCCTGTGAACTTATACAATTGACTCTTTACCTTAGGATCAATGAACTTTATATAAACAAATAAAATCAAGAATAGGGCAAAATGCTTAGAGGAAGTGATGCCCCATGGCTGGGTTGCCTCCCAGCAAGCACTTCTTTATTGTCTTTAGCTGGACCTTGCTGAGCTTTTAATCTAGCTTCAGTCTTGAGCACTCTTGCTCAACATTTCCTTCAAGATAGTGCTTGATTCTGTGTCCATTAACAATGAACTTCTTATCAGAATCAATATCTTGAAACTCCACATAACCATATGGTGATACACTTGTAATCACATATGGTCCCCTCCACCGGGACTTCAGTTTCCCGGGAAATAGCCTGAGCCTAGAGTTAAACAACAGAACCTTTTGTCCTGGTTCAAAGATTCTAGATGACAGCTTCTTGTAATGCCATTTTTTTATTTTTCTTTATAAAGCTTGGCATTTTCGAAAGCAGTGCATCTGAATTCCTCTAGTTCATTTAGCTGGAGCAATCTTTTTTCTCCAGCTAATTTGGCATCAAAGTTTAGGAATCTGGTTGCCCAGTAGGCTTTATGTTCCAGTTCCATGGGCAGGTGACATGCCTTACCATACACAAGTTGGTATGTAGAGGTCCCTATAGGAGTCTTGAATGCTGTTCTGTATGCCCACAGAGCATCATCCAAGCTTCTTGTCCAATCCTTTCTACGGGTACTTACAGTCTGTTCTAGGATTCTTTTTAGCTCTCTGTTAGAGACTTCAGCTTGTCCATTAGTCTGTGGATGATATGGAGTCGCCACCTTGTGGCAAATCCCATACCGGACCATGGCAGAGTAAAGCTGTTTGTTGCAGAAGTGGGTGCCCCCATCACTGATTAGTACTCTAGGGACCCCAAACCTGCTGAAGATATATTTCTGGAGGAACTTCAGTACTGTTTTAGTATCATTGGTGAGTGTGGCAACGGCCTCTACCCATTTTGATACGTAGTCAACGGCCACCAGAATATAAGTGTTTGAGTATGATGGTGGAAAAGGTCCCATGAAGTCAATTCCCCATACGTCAAACAACTCAATCTCCAAGATTCCTTGTTGAGGCATGGCGTAACCATGAGGCAGATTACCAGCTCTTTGGTAACTGTCACAGTTACATACAAACTCTCGGGAATCTTTATAGAGTGTGGGCCAATAGAAGCCACATTGGAGGACCTTGGTGGCTGTTCGCTCACCTCCAAAATGGCCTCCATATTGTGATCCATGGCAATGCCATAGGATCCTCTGTGCTTCTTCTCTAGGCACACATCTCCGGATTATTCCATCTGCACATCTCTTAAAGAGATAGGGTTCATCCCACAAGTAGTACTTTGCATCAGTAACTAATTTTTTCTTTTGTTGCCTGTTGTACTCTTTGGGTATGAACCTTGCAGCTTTATAGTTTGCAATGTCTGCAAACCATGGTGTTTCCTGATGGAAAATAAATGCTCATCCGGAAAAGTCTCAGAGATCTCAGGAGAGGGGAGGGACGTCCCTTCTACTGGCTCTATCCGGGACAGATGATCAGCCACTTGGTTCTCTGTCCCTTTTCTGTCTCTTATTTCTATATCAAACTCTTGCAGAAGCAACACCCATCTTATGAGCCTGGGTTTTGAATCCTGCTTTGTGAGTAGATATTTGAGAGCAGCATGGTCAGTATACACAATCACCTTTGACCCTACCAAGTATGATCTAAACTTGTCAATGGCATAAACCACTGCAAGTAATTCTTTTTCTGTGGTTGTGTAATTTTTCTGGGCATCGTTTAAAATGCGGCTAGCATAATAAATGACGTGCAGAAGCTTGTCATGCCTCTGCCCCAGCACTGCACCAATGGCGTGATCACTGGCATCACACATTAGCTCAAATGGTAATGTCCAGTCTGGTGCAGAAATAACTGGTGCTGTGACCAGCTTGGCTTTCAGCGTTTCAAATGCCTGCAGACACTCTGTGTCAAACACAAATGGCGTGTCAGCAGCTAGCAGATTGCTCAGAGGTTTTGTGATTTTTGAAAAATCCTTTATAAACCTCCTATAGAATCCTGCATGCCCCAGAAAGCTTCTGATTGCCTTAACATTGGCAGGGGGTGGTAATTTTTCAATTACCTCTATTTTTGCTTGATCCACCTCTATTCCCTTGTTTGAAATTTTATGCCCAAGGACAATCCCTTCAGTCACCATAAAGTGACATTTTTCCCAGTTTAAAACTAGGTTGGTCTCTTGGCATCTTTTCAGAACTAGTTTCAGGTGATCAAGACAGGAGCTGAATGAGTCTCCATATACTGAGAAGTCATCCATGAAGACTTCCAGAAATTTTTCCACCATATCAGAGAAAATAGAGAGCATGCATCTCTGGAAGGTGGCAGGCGCATTACACAGCCCAAATGGCATCCTTCTATAAGCAAACACTCCAGATGGACATGTGAATGCTGTTTTCTCTTGATCCTGGGGATCTACTGCAATCTGGTTATAGCCTGAGTAGCCATCCAAAAAGCAGTAATAATCATGACCTGCCAGTCTTTCTAGCATCTGGTCTATGAATGGTAAAGGAAAATGATCCTTTCTGGTGGCTGTATTGAGCCTTCTGTAGTCAATACACATGCGCCACCCTGTAACTGTTCTTGTAGGAACCAGTTCATTCTTTTCATTATGAACCACTGTCATGCCTCCCTTTTTGGGGACAACTTGGACAGGGCTCACCCAGAGGCTGTCAGAAATAGGATAAATAATCCCCGCCTCCAGTAATTTGGTGACCTCTTTCTGCACCACTTCCTTCATGGCTGGATTTAGCCGCCTCTGTGGTTGAACCACTGGTTTAGCATTATCCTCCAATAAGATTTTGTGCATGCATCTGGCTGGGCTTATGCCCTTAAGGTCACCTATGGACCACCCAAGAGCTGTCTTGTGTGTCCTTAGCACTTGAATAAGTGCTTCCTCTTCCTGTGGATTTAAAGCAGAGCTTATGATCACTGGAAAAGTGTCACCTTCTCCCAGAAATGCATATTTCAGGGATGGTGGTAATGGTTTGAGCTCGGGTTTAGGAGGTTTTTCCTCTTCCAGAGGAAATTTCAGAGGCTCTTTCATTTCCTTTGAATCCTTAAAATCAGGCTGAACATCTTTAAAGATGTCTTCCAACTCTGATTCGAGACTCTCAGCCATGTTGATCTCTTCTACCAAAGAGTCAATAAGATCAACTTTCATGCAGTCTTTTGATGTGTCTGGATGCTGCATGGCTTTGACAGCATTCAACTTAAACTCATCCTCATTGACTCTCAGGGTTATTTCCCCCTGTTGGACATCAATGAGGGTTCGTCCAGTTGCTAGGAAGGGTCTTCCTAGAATGAGAGTAGCACTATTGTGCTCCTCCATTTCCAACACTACAAAGTCAGTGGGAAAGGCGAATGGCCCAACTCTGACAATCATGTCTTCAATCACGCCTGCTGGGTATTTAATGGAGCCATCAGCAAGTTGGAGACATATCCGAGTTGGTTTAACTTCTTCAGTTAAACCAAGCTTTCTGATAGTGGATGCAGGTATTAGGTTGATGCTTGCCCCAAGATCACATAAAGCTGTCTTGGTGCAATTACCTTCTAATGTGCATGGTATCAGAAAACTCCCAGGGTCTTTAAGCTTTTCAGGAAAGCTTTTCAGAATGACTGCACTGCATTCTTTAGTGAGGAGAACTCTTTCAGTTTCTCTCCAATCCTTCTTATGACTCAAGATCTCTTTCATGAACTTGGCATAAGAAGGTATTTGCTCAAGTGCCTCTGCAAATGGAATCTTTATTTCAAGAGTCCTGAGATAATCTGCAAAGCGAGTAAATTGCTTATCCTGCTCCTCTTAGCGGCATTTTTGAGGATAAGGTATCTTGGCTTTATATTCCTCAACCTTAGTTGCTGTAAGTTTATTTCCTACAGAAGTGGTTGAGGAAGCCTTTTTAGATGGGTTGTCATCAGCACTTGTGTGTGTCTGATCCCTCACTGGCAATTGAATGCCATAGCTAGGAGCTGGAGTGGCGTTAGACGCCAGCTTCCCAGTTCTTCCTGGCGTCTGAACGCCAGAACTGTGCTCCTTTTGGGCGTTCAACGCCAGATCCTTGCTTGTTTCTGGCGTTGAACGCCAGTCCTGAGCATGGTCTGGGCGTTCAGCGCCAGCCTTCCACCAAATTTCTGGCGTTTTAGCGCCAGAATTATTTTTCCCTGGGCTCTTACTGTCCTCTGGTAGATTTTGGATGGGTTGCTCATTTCTTGGCTTCTTGCTGCCTTGAGGTGGGGTATTTAATGTTTTCCCACTTCTTAATTGGACTGCTTGGCATTCTTCTGTTATTTGTCTTGACAGCTGCTGCTTTGTTTGCTTCAATTGTTCTTCCATGTTTATATTAGCCATCCTTATCTCTTGTAGTTTATCCTTGAATTCAGCTAATTGCTTTGTTAGAAAATCCAATTGTTGATTGAATTCAGCAGCTTGCTTTGCAGGACTGAGTTCAGCAGTTACTGTTTTAGCCTCTTCTTTCATGGAAGGGTCACTGCTTAAGTACAGATGCTGATTTCTAGCAACTGTATCAATGAGCTCTTGAGCTTCTTCAATTGTCTTTCTCATGTAGATAGATCCACCAGCTGAGCAATCTAAAGAGATCTGAGCTCTTTCTGTAAGCCCATAATAGAAGATGTCTAACTGAACCCACTCTGAAAACATTTCAGAGGGGCATTTTCTTAGCATCTCTCTGTATCTCTCCCAGGCATCATAAAGAGATTCATTATCTCCTTGTTTAAAGCCTTGGATGTCCAGCCTTGGCTGTGTCATCCGTTTTGGAGGGAAGTATTGATTCAGGAATTTTTATGTCAGCTATTTCTATGTCCTTATGCTAGCCTTAGGTTGGTTACTTAACCACCTCTTGACTTGGCCTTTTACAGCAAATGAAAACAGTAATAATCTGTAGACATCCTGATCTACTTCCTTATCATGTACTGTGTCAGCAATTTGTAAAAACTGTGCCAGAAACTCTGTAGGTTCTTCTTGTGGAGGACCGGAATACTAGCAGCTTTGCTGCACCATGATAACGAGCTGAGGATTCAGCTCAAAGCTACTGACTCCAATGGAGGGTATGTAGATACTACTCCCATATGAAGCAGTAGAGGGATTAGCATATGACCCCAGAGTCCTCCTGAACTGTTCATTTCCACTTAGATCCATGATGGAGAAAGGGAGATGATGTAAAATAAAAAATGTATTTTTATTTTTATTTTTTTTATTTATTTCGAAAATAAATTAAAATAAAAAAATAGGTGAAGATTTTCGAAAAAATTGAGGAGAGAGAAAGTGGTCAGGAAGTTTTGAAAAAGATATGAATTGAAAAAGATTTTAAATTTTGAAAAAAAAATCTGAAATTTAAAAATAATTTTCAAAAATTTTTTTTAAAAATAGAGAGAAAAGATATTTTTGAATTTAAGGAGGAGAGAGAAACAATAAGATAGCCCAAGATTTAAAATTTTTAGATCTAATGCTCCTTGTTTTCGAAAATTCTGGAGGAAAAACACCAAGGAACACCAAACATAAAAATTTTAAGATCAAGACGCAAGGAGAACTCAAGAACACTTTGAAGACTCACAAGAACACAAGAACATGAAGAAAGAACACCAAACTTAAAATTTTTAGAAAACCAAACTAAAATTTTCGAAAAACAAAGAAAAATCAACAAGAAAACACCAAACTTAAAGTTTGGCACAAGATTTATTCAAAGAAAAATTATTTTTGAAAAAGATTTTGAAAATAAAATAGCCAATTACTAAGAACATAAGCACCACGCTCTAACTAATTGAGCTATAAATTTAAAGTGTTTTAACAAGGTATAAATAATAAAAGACTCTAAACCAAAAAGACAAATTTTTTTCCTAATCTAAGCAACAAAATAAACCTCAGTTGTCCAAACTCAAACAATCCCCGGCAACGGCGCCAAAAACTTGGTGCACGAAAATTACTTCACACTATGTAATTCCGCACAACTAACCAGCAAGTGCACTGGGTCGTCCAAGTAATACCTTACGTGAGTAAGGGTCGATCCCATGGAGATTGTTGGCTTGAAGCAAGCTATGGTTATCTTGCAACTCTTAGTCAGGATATTAATTAGTGGCTATCAATTGACTTGCAAATGAATAAGAGAGCATGAATTAAAGGTTACTTGTTATGCAGTAAATGAGAATATGTTGAGTTTTGGAGGTGCTTTGCCTTTTGAATCTCTGCTTTCTCTCTATCTTCTTCTTCACGCACGCACGTCCCTCCTATGGCAAGCTGTGTGTTGGAGGATCATCGTTGTCAATGGCTACCATCCTTCCTTTCAGTGAAAATGGTCCAGGTGCGCTGTCACCGCACGGCTAATCATCTGTAGGTTCTCGATCATACCGGAATAGGATTCGCTATCCTTTTGCGTCTGTCACTACGCCCAGCACTCGCGAGTTTGAAGCTCGTTACAGTCATCCAATCCCAAAATCCTACTAGGAATACCACAGACAAGGTTTAGACTTTCTGGATTCTCAAGGACGCTGCCAATGAATTCTAGCTTATACCACGGAGATTCCGATTAAGGAATCTAAGAGATACTCATTCAATCTAATGTAGAACGGAGGTGGTTGTCAGGCACACGTTCATAGGTTGAGAATGGTGATGAGTGTCATGGATCATCACATTCATCATAATAAGGCGCAAATGAATATCTTAGATAGGAACAAACATGATTGAATAGAAAACAGAAATACTGGCATTAACTCATCGAGGCACAGCAGAGCTCCTCACCCCCAATAATGGAGTTTAGAGACTCATGCCATCAAAAAGGTACAAAGTTTTGATCTGAAATGTCATGAGATACAAAATAAATCTCTAAAAGTTGTTTAAATACTAAACTAGTAACCTAGGTTTACAGAAAATGAGTAAACTATGATAGATGGTACAGAAATCCACTTCTGGGGCCCACTTGGTGTGTGCTGGGGATGAGACTAAAGCTTCTCACGTGCATAAGGCTGTTTTGGGCATTCAACGCCAGCTCTGGATCTAATTCTGGCATTGAACTCCAACTCCTAACTTGTTTCTGGCGCTGGACGCCAGACAGCAGCATGGAACTGGCGTTGAACGCCAGTTTACGTCGTCTATCCTTGAGAAAAGTATGGACTATTATATATTGCTGGAAAGCGCCGGATGTCTACTTTCCAACGCAATTGGAAGCGCGCCATTTGGAGTTCTGTAGCTCCAGAAAATCCACTTTGAGTGCAGGGAGGTCAGAATCCAACAGCATCAGCAGTCCTTTTTCAGCCTAAATCAGATTTTTGCTCAGCTCCCTCAATTTCAGCCAGAAAATACCTGAAATTACAGAAAAACACACAAACTCATAGTAAAGTCCAGAAATATGAATTTTTCCTAGAAACTAATGAGAATAAACTAAAAACTAACTAAAATATACTAAAATCTATATGAAATTAACCCCAAAAGGCGTATAAAATACCCGCTCATCAACAACCAATTTTATTTTCTTAAATTCATTAAAGATTCTTTAAATCATTGTTTTCTTAAATTGAATTAATTAAATAAAGTTTCTAAATCAAATCAAAACCAATTCATCCAAATTAGAAGTTCCGAACCAATTTCAAAACCAAAACCAATCTTCATTTCATCCTTAAAACTAATTTTTTAACTTTTTCCAAGACGTCGCAAAACAAAATCATTCAATCAAAATTCAATTACTTTTAAAATTCACTAAAACTCCTCCAAATAAAATTCTTAAGTCAAATTCAAAACATGCCCTTTTCATATTTAAATCAACCTTAAAACATAATACTTTTTCTAAATAATTTAAAATTGTAAAATAATTCTTTTCTAAATAAATCAAACTTAAGACAGTATAATTCTTTCCTTACCAAATCGACCTCAAAACATATACTTTTCTTAAATAAATTAAACTCAAAACATAACTATTTTCTTAATAAATCAAAAATCAAATAGTATAATTTCTCAAATCCAATCTTTTTCTAAATAAAATTTCAAACAAAGTCTTAAATTTTATAACAAAATTTCGACAGCGTCTCCCCAAAAATTCGGACTTTGCCACCTTTTTTGGGTCCCAACCAAACTATTTCCTCAACCTTTTCCAATGACTCAACTCATTTTCAAAACCTTAATAAAACCAATTCAGCAACCACCGGTTTAACAAAATTAATTAATAATTCAATTCAAATAAAAAGTCATATTCTTCCAAATCAGGCTAGACCATTCATAAGACTTGCATAATCACCAAAAATATATTTCTCACATCAATATCCATTTATAACAATTTCAAATTATAAAAATTGAGTTTTTTAGAAAAACCTTCCTCAAAAAGTCAAACCCATAAACCAACGCATCACGAAAATCTTTTATCTCAACCCGAAATCATCGGCAGTTGCAACCACAACTCCAATCACTTTTGCAACAGCAGATACAGCTTTAATTACAATATGAAACCTCGGTTACTAAATCGTAAAATATTAATATCTCAAAAACCTTAAAACATACAACAGAGTACTAACAGCGAGGGTTCCGAGACCAAGATACTTACTAGAACAACAGAACAACGCAACCGCAACTTTGAATCGACCAGGCAGCAGCTTCGACAACTATCTAGAGCGACAGCGGCAACCAAAAACTCCGGTGACTATAACAATTATGCAGTGACGATAATAATTCAGGAATTCAAAAGAACGAAAACCGAACACAAAACTCTTACCAACAGTGTTTCCCGGCGACGATAGTGGCATTCTTCGGTACAGAGGCAGCTTCTTCCTCCCCCATCCATGACTAGCCTTGATGGTGTTGGGAGCTGGCAGCAACGGTGACGGTTTGGACGAGGATGACGATGGCGACACGGACGGTAACTGGGCACATGCATCACTCTCTCTCTTCGCGAACTCTTGCTTCTACCTTACCCATGGACGATGCTGGCTTCCCTCGGCGGCGACAACGACGCGGACTGCAGCAGTAGTGGCGGCGAGCTTCAGCTGCGACAAAGGAACGGCAAAACAACGTCGTTCTTCTTCTTCTCTAGCTCCCTCTTCCGCGTCAGCACCAGCGCCCTCTTCCTCAAAATTACTTTAAAATATTATTTGTTGTATTAAATTACTAATTGGTTTTCAATCAAATACTCTAATTGAAATTATAAGGTAATATAATTAATTTTTTTATCCCTAAAACTTAAAATATTAAATTATAAAAATATAAATTATTTAAATCAAATCATATAAAATTTTTATTATTTTAAAACTACTAACTTTATAATTTAAATATAAAAAATAATTTAATATTTATAAAACTCGATAAAAATTCTAATTTAAATAGTCAAACCTTATTATTTTTAAATTTTTAAAACTTTAAGTTGTAAATAGGAAAATCCTCAATAATTATAGAATTTAGATAAAAATCTTAATTTATTTTAAATTTAATTAATTAAAATTTACTTTAATTATCTTTAATAAAATAATTTTTAAAATTAAGGTTATAAATAAATAAATGATTTAAAATTTGTTCATAATAAATTTTTTCAAAAATTTTGAGTCTTACATAAATTTGTATGAAATAATGGTGGTATAATAGAAAATTATAAATAGTTAATAATATTTACAAGGTTTAATTGGATTCCTGCACCAATTTTTTTTTTCAATTAGGTCCTTCTTTTAGCAGTAATTGGCTTAATTTTATAGGAACTAAACTAAAAATAAAAAAATTGGTACAGAGACCTAAATAAAAGAAAAAAAAGTGTAGGAATTTAATTAAAAAAAATTTGGTGCAAAAATTCAATTAAAAAGAAAAAAAGTATAAGAACCTAATTAAAAATTTTATAAAATTATAGGGACCAACAGAATAAATAAATCTATTTACAAAGATTACCGTGGTAAAAAAGATTTTTTAAGGATGATATTAATTACATTAGAAGAAGAATAATTTAGTATAGTTTTTATTATAACTAAGTATAAACTTCCGAATAAAAATTTAATGATCCTATTAATTACCTTCTTTATATATAATGATTCTAAAGTGATTGCACGAATAAAATTTTAACCCAATGATCTTATTAATTATCCGTTAATAAAATTTAAATTCAACTAAAAATATTATTAGATATTTAAAATTTTAATAAATAATATTATTGATAAATTTTAACTATATTATTAATTATTTTATCATTTATATGCAATAATTTTACATAATTGATAGAAATAATTGTTATGTTAAAGGTATTATTTATTATTAGTAGATTTGAACTTAATTATTATATTATTTTATCATTTATACGCAATAATTTCACATAATTGATAGAAATAATTGTTATGTTAAAGGTATTATTTATTATTAGTAGATTTGTTAACTTAATTATTATATTTTTTACTTAGTTAAAAATAAAAATGAAAACAAATTTAAATTACGAAAAAAATTTCATATTAAAAATTTAAAAATAACATATTCAAAAATAACAGTCGTAATAATATTAATTGAGACAACAATTTAAATTTTTCTAAAATTAATTTAATCAAATACTAATATTAGAACTAAATTATTTAAATAATATTTAAGTTATTCTAATCCTTACACAAATATTACAATCATTTTCGAAACGATATTTTCAAAATGACAACCAACTGAAACAACGTCATTTGTTCAAACATTTAGAATTTGCGCAAATTTTAGATCATCCTCTTGTTAAATAAGCTTTATCATATACTATCCATGTAATAGTCATATTGAGAAACTAATTAATTGATCTTTGTTTCTATTAATGGCATTGTATTAATGCACCACCAGAAGATCGGTAGTTTTTGAAAAAACTTACAATATATATACACACATGTTATAAAATTATTTTTATTGCGAAAAACTTAAAAGAAGAAAATTTAATACAGTACTAATATTTAAAATTGCATATCCAAACTTGACACAAATTTAATAAAATTGAACTTAATTGAGAAAATTCAATCTCATTATTATATACTCCACTTTAAAGATTTTCGAGTAGACATAGAGCATGAAAATGATGGAATTTGAACTTGGCCTGTAAAACTTCTTAGAAGCAATTGCTCAATTAAAAATCGAGTTTCTCTTAAAAAATTAACTTGACCCATATTCCATTAGGTTGGTTATAATATATGAGTAAATCCAATCATCCTTCCATAAAATAGAGTTAATTACCCTTCATTGAACTCTTACATCTATGTAATTAGAACCTGAAACTCTTGCATCTATGTAATTAGAATCTGAATGAGTGAGTACAACTTGAGATGATATTTGATGAATGTGGTGTATTGTAAACATTTTTAGCAAAAGATAATCACGCCTTAATATATGACGAAAAGAATAAGTTTGAGTAAGAATAATTATCAAAAGAATAATAATAGAATGATTACATAAAAAATTGTAATTTGTACCTTAAAAAGATCAATTTTGATGAAAAACGAAGAATACGTTCTTATTCTATAAAATAATCAAAGAAGAATATCAAATTAAAAACTTAAACAAAATGCTTTGGCTATCAAACTTTAGACCCATAAACTACAAAAGAAATAATATATATAACCTTTAATAGTACAAAATTAATTATAGAAATTTATTATTGATATCAATTTCAATTTTTCATTGATTATGTTTGATTAAAATTATATTATGATGATTGATAATTAAAATGATTGATAATTAATATAATTAAAATGATTGATAATTAAAATGATTAATAATTAATATAATTATTTATTAAATAAATGCTAACTTTTATATAATTATAATAAAAATATTTTTTAAAATAAATTTAAAAAAGAGAAATATACATACTAATATCAGAACACACACATTAACATTTTTAAAGTCAAAATACAACCTATTGTAGAATGATATAATGAGTAATACGTACAGAAATCCAAAGTAAAAATTAATTCATTGTGAAAAAAAATGATACTTTCTCTTTTTCTTTCACAAAACCTACATTTTTTACCCTACAAGCTTAAAATAAGCCATATTTAACCCATTTTATGAGAACGCCCTTAGCCTCGACATTAATTATATAGGTGTAGATTAGCGATAATTTTGTGATTTATTCAAATTATAACAACAAGACAAAATATTTATTTTATTATTATAAAAAATATTTTAAATATTTTATCACATGATAAAAATATTTTAATTTTCATAAAATTTTTAATTTAATATTTTTTATAATTTTATTATTAATTATAAAATATTGAAAATAAAATACAAATTTTTGTCGCATTAATAAAATACATATTATTATTATTATTATTATTATTATTATTATTATTATTATTATTATTATTAACACAAAAATTATCACTAATCTGTATGTGGAATGGCATTTTCGTAAAATGGATTATAATGTAGTTTATTTTAAATCTTATAAGATAAGGGAGCGTAAATTTTGTAAATGGAGGAAAAGAAGTGTTATTTAGATATCCATTAATTCTACTACTCTCTTATTTATATTATAAAAGACTTGGAGGATAGTAAAAGAAAAAACTACCAAATTAACAATAGTTTATTAATTCAATTATATATTATATGTTATCAGTGAATTATACAACTATTTAATAACATACATTATTGTAACACCAATAAAGATAAGTACCTTTAAAATATATTACTCAATAAGTATTTAAATAAGAAATTAACTAGAAAAGAATTTAGTTTTTATTCTATCAACTATCAAAACATGAAAAATAAATTTATATGTATACGTTAAAAAATATATATATAATAAGGGGCAAAAAATCACTGCATGATGAATTTATATGAATGACATGTAGCGTGTACTACATTATTTCAAGCTTTGAACGTGGAATTGCTTTTCAATAATGCTCGATTCGTTGCATTTCTTGTATGAAATAGTAGCATCGTTGCATTGTTGTTCAATGTTCATATCCTATTCAAAGTAATTTCAAATTATAAAATTTATATGATTTAAAATGTTTTTATTTCTAATTTAATTTTTTAATTATCCATAAATTAAAGAAATTATTTTTTTTAAGTAGAGATTACGCTAGAACGCAAATAACCTAGGTATTAGGCGATCTGTAATTACATTCCAACTCAAAAAACAATAAATTTGGGTAATTAACGATATTTTTATTTGTTTTTTTTTTTAAAATATATTTTAATTTATTTCAAAAAAATTTCCGAAACACCTAACCACCACTAACATATATATGTTACAAGGCAGCAGCTTAATTTGGTTATTAGAAGTAAACTAATTAAAACTCCACAAACATTCTCAGCCGAAAAAAGATAATAATTCATTGCGAAATTCTCAAGGTTCACCGATGAAACATATGTTTGAAAAACGAGGATAGCATGATATGAAAATTGATTATGGAATTTCATTCTTCTTATCTTTTCAAATAAAATAAATATATTATCATGTACATTATTGAACTTAGGATCTCTGCATACAAAAAAGTGTATACTATTATTGCAAATATTATTATCTCATTAGTATTCAAAGATTTTTTTTCTAAATTTCTATCGTTCATCAGTTTTTTTTGGGTACAGAATAAAAATCAGATAAATTTTTGAATTACTCTTAAAAAAATAGATGTTATAGTGTTGTCAGAAGGTAAATTCAGTCTAGCAATGAGTTCTATAGTATTTTTGTTATGATGTCTAAATTATCTAACTTCTTTTTTAAAGTAAAAAATAAAATATTTAAAATAAAAAATAAATTATGTAAAATTTATTAAATATTATTTATTTATTTTTTTAATAATTTAAATAAAAAATAATAATCACCATAACATTCACCATTCAGTCTACTGCATCAGCGTTACCACGGGCTTCATCCACTCATCCTTTGTCATTCAATCCATCACAGAATTCTAAAATGAACAAAGCCCCTCTCACCTAATATGGTTGTCATGTTCAGTCGTCCCAACAATGAATGAGGACAAAGAATGTGGGTCATTTAAAAAAATCAATAAATTCATTGAAACAATAAATCCAGCAATGATTCATAATAATAAACAATTATGTTATATTACAGATAAATGTAATCCCTTTATATTGATTTAATGATTAGTTTATTAATTCGTTTAAATAAATATTAAAAATTTAAATTATATTTTATGTATATAATATTTTATTAATTAATAATAAATTTTTAAATAAATTTTAATCTATAATAAATTAATCTTAGTCTATTAAATAAATTGAAAGATAATATATAAAAAAAGTTACGAAAAAAATGCTATTTTCATAGTAATAATGATAGTAAAGAATATAGAATAATATAAAAATGTAATGATTAAGGTTGTAGAAAAAAAGTGCATAAATTATTATTATTACTGAATGAAAATGGAAATAGACGAAAGAGAGAGTGTCAAAGATAATTTCCTTTTCGAGTTAAGAATAAACTCTTTGATTACTCCATAAGTGCATATCACAATATATTCTTCTTCCTAACATAATTGATTCTTCTCTTCTATAAAACTCCTGTAACTAATTCTCCAGTTCAGCCTTGAAAAATAATCCCCTATTTTGCACTCTATTTCTTACTTAGCTTACTAACAAAATCCTTCATCCAAGATAGGACTTTTCTGATTTTTATTGGTTTGAGCTCTACTGTTTGCACTAACTCATTTTCATGAGTTGGCCCAATTTTCTCAATTACAGCTTGATCAATAATTGGACTTATTATGGAGCTATCAACTAGCCCACCCTCCAACACAACCTTGTCCTCAAGGTTGATCTCAGGAAAAAATCTCGTCAACTCCTCTAAGTCTTCCCACGTGATCTCGTCCCTGGAAGCCCCTTCCCAATCTACCAAGACTTGAGTTTGCACACCCTCATTAGAAGCCATGGAACGACTATCAAGGATGGCGACTTGTTGGTTTAGAACTATACTTGCAACGCGATATTTTTGTGAAAATCTTTATCGACATTTTTCCTCCATCATGCATTAACAGTGCAATTACCAAAATAGGCTAAGGAATGTCTGTTCTGCGTTAACAGTGCACCAATACCCTTATGGGATGCATCCATATCTACCGTAAAAGGCCTAGAAAAATCTAGTAATGCTAGGACTGGGGTATGAATCATTGCAGCCTTCAACTGCTCGAAGGCTCTATCCACCTCTTCACCCCAATGAAAATTATGTTTTTGAGTAACTCAGTTAAGGGAAGAGCGATTTGTGCATACTTATCCACAAACTTGCGAAAATACCCTGTTAACCCAAGAAAGCCCCTAAGTTGTTTGAGAGAACTTAGCTTTGGCCATACTTGAATTGCTTCTATTTTAGATGGGTCAACTTTCACTCCATCTGCCCCAACAATATGGCCTAAATACTCCACTTGCCTTTGACCAAAGAGGCACTTTGATCTCTTAGCGAACATCTGGTGCTGGGATAAGACAGTGAGGGTAAGCCTGAGGTGGTGCAAGTGGTCCTCCCAAGTCATGCTATAGACAAGAATATCATCAAAGAAAATAGCAACAAACTTTCTCAAATAAGGTTGAAAAACCTTATTTATAGTAGCTTGAAAGATTGAAGGGGCATTAGTGAGAACGAAGGGCATGACTACAAACTCATAATACCCTTGGTGGGTGCGAAAAACCGTCATGTGAACCGAATCCTCATTCATTCAGATTTGGTAGTAACCCGATCTCAAATCAATCTTAGAGAAGTATTCCGCACAAAAGAGTTCATCAAGTATCTCATCAATGGTCAGAATGACAAATTTATCCCGAATGGTAATAGCATTTAATGATCTATAATCGATACAGAATCTCCAACTCCCGTCCTTCTTCTTGAGTAGTAAAACAGGGCTGGAAAACGTACTTTGACTCTCCCAGATTACTCCCGCCTCGAGCATCTCTGCTACCAAAGGTTCAATTTCCTCCTTTTGAAAATGAGGGTACTGATATGGTCAAACACACACCGGTTGTGAACCCGGCAGTAGGGTGATAGCATGGTCTATGTCTCGGTTGGGTGGCAGCTGAGTTAGTTCATTGAAAACCTCTCTGAATTCTTCTAAAACTCATCGTAGTTTTGGCTGCACCAGAGTGTCTCCCTCCTCATCCTCTGTCACCACCTTAAGATAGTAGAGAGTGGTGTCAACCTCCGATGAGAGCATCTTTTGAAATATTTTGTTACTTATAACGTCAGCTTGAATCAATCATTCACCCTGTAGCTTTATTGTAAAACTTGCAAAATTAATGAATAATTAGCCAATAAATTAATTATTATTTAAAAAATTAGAAAGTTAAATTTTATATTTTAATGAAGTAAAAATAATTAAAATATGAGTTTTGAAACTAATTTTAAAGGTTTTGGTCTAAAATTTTGGCGAAACACGTCAAACCGGTTGAACCGGACCCAAACCAAACCCATGGCCCAACTTATAAAAAACAAAATTCAGTCTTCTTCTTCTTCATTATATGAAGAATGCTGAAACCAACGGGGAGGAGAAGGAAAGAAGCTTGAAACCCTAACCTCCCATTCAATTCCACGTAACTTTCAATCCGGAGCTCATAAATTGACGAGCCGTTAGCGGGCACATGTGTGTCTCGAAATTCTCTACAAAATTCATAGATCAATTTGGTAAGAATCTAGTAATTTCTTACTCAGTCACTCTTCCCTAATTTCAAAATTTAAGATTTTGATTTTGAGAAATCATGTGATTTTGATGTCTTATGACCAAACTAGCTTGCGAGAATTGTTGGGTTTTGTTCATTTGAGTCATGGGTGAGGTAAAGAACTCCTAATTCTTGGTAAATTTTCAATTTAGTGAACTCTATATTGATTATAGTGATAATATGTGATATTAGATTGAATTTGGATATTGGTTGGAGTTGATTGATGATGTGGAGCAAGTGATGCTGAGTTGAACTTGTTTGATTGAGAATTTGGAGCTTGGAGCTTGTGGTGAGAAAGACTTTTGAAGGGTTTTGTGGCTTAGGGAGGAATCGGCCAAGGTATGGTTTTGGTTTCTCGTAGATAATATATAATATTTTGTGAAAACATAGATTAGATGACCATAGGATAGGTTAGAAATGTGAAAACATGTTAATGCTAGAAACCTTGATGGAAATGTGAAATTATATTGCGAATAAGTTGATAAATGATGATTTGATTGAGTTGGTTGCAGGAATTGTGTTAATTAAAGTTGTTAATGGGAGTTGATGAATGATTATTGATAAATGTGAGTATTGATGATGAAAGATTGAGTATTGGTTGAGTTATGTGTGTGTGTGTGTGTGTGTGTGTGTGTGTGTGTGTGTGTGTGTGTGTGTGTGTGTGTGTGTGTGTGTGTGTGTGTGTGTGTGTGTGTGTGTGTTTGTTGAATAATGAATGAATTAAGAGTTGTAAATAATTTTGATATTAGAATTGGTTTGACTTATTGGAAATGATTTGAAAAGGGTTTGAAAGGTGGTTTGGTTGGGACTCGAGAAGGGTGGCAAAGTCCGAATTTTAAAGGAGATGTTGCTGAAATTTTTCTAAAAATTAGAGATTTGGTTTAAAGTATTATTTAGACAAGTATGGATAAAAGAATTATATTATTTGACTTTGATTTATAAAGAAAATAAATGCATTATGTTTTGGAACTTGATTTATTAAGAAAAGTATTATGTTGGAGTTTCAATTTATCAAGAAAAGTATTATGTTTTGAGTTTTATTTAGTTAAGAAGAGAATTATGTTTTGAGTATAAATTATTGATAAATGGAATGGGAGGTGTGATGATGATAATTGTTGAATGAATTGAATGATGATGAGGATGAATTTGATATAGAAATATTTTGTGGGGATCGTGGTTATTTATCGCCCACCAGATTTGATAAGAAATTATTTTGTGGGGATCGTGGTTATTTACCACCCATGTGTGTGCTGTTTTCCAATTGAAAACATCTGTGGGGATCGAGGTGGTTTACCGCTCACCAGGTGAGGATCGTGGTACTGTACTGCTCACTAATTTTCAAGAGGACGATGTCCGAATTAGCTACTGGACATGTCGGGTTGGCTATATAATCGACAGATGAGACTCATCAGCTATAGGGCAGGCATACATCATATGCATATGTGTATTTTGTTTGATTGTGCATTAATTGGGCTTGCCTATGTGATTATCATGCTTACCTGCTATATTTGATACCTGCTATATCTGTATCCTACTTGTGTTTATTTTGTTTGTATTGCTTATCTGTGCACCGGAGTTTTGGAGGATTGGAGGAAGGCAGAAATTAGGGCTTAAGTTAGAAAGGAATTAGAAATAAGAACTTTAGATAACCTATCCTGTTTATGGTTTTCAATTTATAAACTTTAAGATTTAAATCTGAGTGTCGGAGTTCTAAGATCACATCTGGCTTTTTCAAGACCTTATATATTATGTACGTGGGCACCATTATTCTTCGAACACGCTTTTTCTTCTTATTCTTCTTCTTCTTACTTACACACTCATCCTGTTGTTGCTGCTGCTTCTTCTTCTTCTCTTCCTTTTTTTTTTATCATCTTTCTCTTTTGTTATTGTCGTCGTGATCACTACCACCACCACCACCTCCTCCTCATCCTCGTCTGATCATCTTCTTCCTCCTTTTTTTCTTTTCTCATTTGATTTATTATTTTTCTTCTTTTTTTTGTTACTCCTTCATTATCGTCACCATCATTATCATCATCGTTACCATTATCGTTATCGTTATCGTTATCGTTATCGTTGTCATCGTCGTTATGGAAGTTATAGTTAAAAATTTCGGTGTTAGAGTGAAGATATTTCGATGTTACCTTTTAGAGATTTATGTGTTATTTTACATATTAGATACACCATCTTCTTCTTATATGTAAATATCACTGTTAATTTTTTTCCGAATTTTTGTACTTGTTCTGTTAATTTCACTGCGTTATCCACAGATTTCTTCACTTATTATCTTTTCTATTTAAAATTTGTGAATCTGCAACTCAAGTCTTCATGAAATAAGTGCTTAGTTCTATCACATCATTTTGTTGGAAATTTGGTATTAAAGTGAAGATATTTCGGTGTTATTTTTTAGAATTTAATGTGTTATTTTCTAGAAGAGATAAGCATTCAATTCAATGAATTGAATGTGTAATATTTTTTAGAAAAATTCAATATTTTTTGTGTCGTGTTACTAATTTTTTGTTGTTAATTCGATGCTATCTTATTTCATTTTATAGAGTCAATGTAATCTTTTAGTATGTAATTTATTTTCTATATTCTGTATCATTATATTTAAATTCTGGTATCACTTTAAACAAATTTTGATGCTATTTTTGTTTCTGGTAGGAATTCAATCTAATAAGTATGAACCCACATTCATTCAACTAAATAAAAGTTCAATATAGAATATACATATTAATTAAAGTCTAATATGAGAAGCAAGAAGAAGTAAAAGCAACTGAAAAGAAAGAAAGAAAAAACGAAGAAAAATAAGAAGAAAAAAAAATGCAATATCAAAGAAGACATTTTTGTGTCTTTATAGCAAATTTCAGTGTCAAAATTAAAAAAATTCTGTGTTATTGGTAAGAAATTTTGGTATATTTTTTTTTGCACAATTCAAAATTCTCCATCATTATCATCATCATCATCATCATCATCACCATTTTCTTCTTCTTTGTTTTATATTATTCTCATAATTCTTATTTCACCCTCTTAACAAGAATTTGTGTCATGATTAAGAAATTTTGGTGTCAAAATTGAAAAACTTATGGTGCTATTTTTTGATAAATTTTGCATAGCTCAAAACTAAACTTCTATGTCACGAATAAACAGTTTTGGTGCTATTTTCTGATAAATTTTGCATAACTCAAAGCTCTTCCTCCTCCTCCTCCTCCTCCTCCTGCATAACTCAAACTCCTCTTCCTCCTTCTCCTCCTCCTTAAAAAATATATAATGCTACAAAATCACCAACACTACAAGAGAAACGTTGAGTACCATCGGATTTACAGGCGGAATAATGAAAATAATCTGCCGATAAATTGATTACTGTTAGATTTTGCGTTGGATTGTATCTGATGGTATAAATCTCGCCAGTAAATATTTACTAGCAGATTTATTTTTTACAATGGTAATTTGTGGCAAAATTAGCGGCGGAATATGATGTTTAAGTTATGATGCCTAAGCATCTGTAATAATTTTTATGTTTTTTTTTATTAGTTTTTATAGTTTTTAAATAAAAAAATTCTTATGTTTATAGTGGAGTTTTAAAACTAATCAAGTATTTGGAGTTTTTTTAGAATTATTATAGATCCAAGTTATATTTTCAAGAAAATTTACAACTAAAGGGAAATCTGTGAATTGCTGTTAATCATGACCTCTTCATACTCAAGTGATCATAACTTGAGATATAGAGGTTCGAATGAGGCACTTCTAGTGGCGTTAGAAAGCTAATATCTATATCTTCAGAATGATATGGATATGTCTATAGTGGACGTTTAGTTTGAGCTGTGCACGACTAGCATCTTTTAATTGCGAAAATCAGCGCCCAAAACACCAAAACTTGAAGCCCAAGCCCATTCCACCTTCCAGGAAGTTCTAAATTCAATCGAAAGATTCAAGATTCAAGATTCAAGATTCAAATGATTAGTTGACATTAACTTCTTCTAAAAAGATAAGATTTGGCTATTAGGATTTATTTTTAGATTAGATTTGAATCATTGTTAAGATTTTATTTGAATTTAAGTAGATAGTTATCTTATATTTCCTAAAGAAAAGATTAGATTTAGATTTTGAAATTGAATTCTAGATAGAACTTAGGATATAAATAGGTAAACAAGGTTCACAAGGAAGACATCTGGGAGAGGATCTTTGGATCCCTCGTGTCTCTCTTCTTCTCTTTTGTTTTTACTTTTATTATGAGCCACTAATTCCTCTGCTAAAAGGTTAGGAGCTCTGTTTATGTTTCTATGGATTATTAATATAAGTTTCTTTTATTTTAAAATTTTGCATTGATCTATTTCATTATTGAGTTATTCATTCTTCATCCTTAAAGGATTAGTAGTATCAAAAGGTATGCTAATCCGATCTTGAATTTGTTTATTGCTTCAATAGAACTAATATTCGAATTATGCTTGAAAACTCTTTCACATGACTTTTGAATCGACTAGACATAGTGATTTTTAAAGTGTGCGACACATACATGATCTTCAATCACTCTAGTTTCGAATACGTGACATATAATTTGGATTAGAACAACTTTTGAAAATTATATTTTCTCATAAGATTCAATTAGACAAACCTAGCTTAGATACGTGACATATAATCTGACCTAAGGACTACTTTTGGATCTTATGAGGAACTGAATCGGATTTGTACTTAACCTCTTCAATTAATTGATTGACCAAGACATTGGCAGTTGGTTAATTGAAGAGAAGCCGAGGAGTCAAGACATTAGAAATTGGTTAATTAAGACTCGTCGTGAAAAGATCTTTGCATGCTTTAGAATAGAAAAACAAGGTTTGATTTTCTTAGGGCTTAAATATCTGCAAAACCCCTTAACATTCCCTATTCCTGAATTATTTTCTAACTTTCTAAGCCCTTTTTCAGTTATACTCTGCAATCCTAATTCTTTCCTCTTATATGTTTTTTCTTTTCTTCAAGATATCCACAATCATCTTGCCAAGATTTGATCGATCTAATTTGAGATTCAATTAGATGTTGCTTGCTCAATCCTTTAATCCCCCTGAGAATGATATCCACTCACCGTTGTATTACTTGAACGATTTGGTGCACTTGCCAGTATTTATGAGCAAATTCAATTTTTGCTCATCAAGTTATGACAATTTGATGTCACTTACCGTGGAATTTTTCCAACGGTAACTGTTGCGCCAAATGTTGAAACTTCGCATTGCGTTACTGTCGGAAAAATCCGACGAAAGCATTAATTTTTATTTTTTAAAAGAATCTGGATAATCATTACTGTTGGAGAATTTTCAACAGAAAAGTCAATTTTTTTTTATTTTCTTCTTCAAACTGCCGACCTAAGGGTGATCAGATCACCGGTGTCAACTACCATTTTTGAACAAGTTGGGTCATCAATTTGGTAAGGTTGCTGACCCCTCTATCATATCTGACTTGATGTAACCTCTTAGCTTAATCTTAATCACAACAACACAACTAGACTTGCATGACTCCAGATAAGGAAAAGAGTATACCTGTCGTGCATTTTGAGATAGAATAAAAGGAGTCATCACAACAGACTAACAAGAATACGCGTTACCAAAATTAGAGTTTAGTACAAATATGTCAGAGCACAAAGCTAATCTAACGTAAATAGACACCAACATGTCGCCAGCTTCAATGGAGCAGCGGCATAGAGATAATAGACAGAGAAACAAGAGAAAGGATAAGAGAAGAGAAAGAGCATTCACAGAAGTGAGGGGGAAGGGTTTTGTGTTTGAAATTTATCCAATTTTACCGTCGGATAAGATATTCGTTGTTGCCTAAGCGCCGCATTTCACTAAAACCTGTTACCGTCGAAAAATCTTGTAGTAAAATCCGACGGTAACATTGGCACTAATAAAATAAAATTTTACGCCACTATTTACCATCAGATTTAGTAACAAAATTTTTACTTTGACGATAATTTTTTCGAGGGACGAATTTTCACTCGTAACTATCGAAAAATCCGACGCTACATCCGCCGTAACGTCTAACGGTAAATCTAACGGTATTCAATATTTTTTTTGTAGTATAGAAAGAGGAGAAGGAAAAAAAATACAGCAATAACAGTACCAATAAAAGAACGACGATGAGAAAAAAAATATGCAAAAAAAATGAACACAAAAAAAAAGAGAAAAAATACAAAATATAAATATTCACGTTAATACAGAATTAGAACGTATAAATATGCTCTTACTAATTTAATTAAACTTGGTTGTAAAAAAAAATTTGAATTTATAACCAGACTATTAATCTATTATATCATTAGTCTATAACTTTGTAAAAATTATTATTATTATTATTATTATTATTATTATTATTATTATTATTATTATTATTATTATCTCTCTCCATTTATTAAAGGTTGATCGTTTATTACTATTTTTCTTATATTATTTTTAATTTTTGTTTTTTTTTAAATAATTGTATATAGTCAAACAAATTTATAATAATAATAATAATAATAATAATAATAATAATAATAATAATAATAATAAGAGAGTTGCTATTTTTACTTACCTAATGATACAATATGTATAAATAAACATAAATCTATTTAATATAATGCAATTATATTCTAGAAGGAAACAAGCATAAGATGTCAGAAATTCATTTACTTTTAAATTTGTTGAAGGTTTGAATGACCAACGGTGTCAACGAAGACCGATTGTGCATCAAATTAAAGGCTACTTCTTTAAAAAAATATTAAAATATTTTCCTTATGAATAAATAAAAAAATGAGTAAACAAAATTAATTACCAGAAGATATAGAATCATTCAAAACAAAATCTCCGAATTAAAACCAAATCTAGAGACCAAAAAAGCAAAAACACCAAACAAACGCCAGTGTTTTTGTGGTTGGTTGTTTGCGAAGGAAGACCAGTAGTGTTAAAAGTTTAAAACGCTTATCAGCTTATAGTATCTTGATACGTACGTGGGTCCGTTTTCACAACCTCCCATCTCTTCAACCTTAATATATAACGTTTCTGTCTCTCTTTGTTTCGCTGTTACACAGCAAAGTACCCAATAACCCACCACACACAAAACAGAACCATAACCAGAACGTGAAATTCATCCATATTCATAACAATTACAAAGCTAAACAACACACATCACACAAAGTTTAATTTTATTATTTCTTTCTTTTTTTCCCTGTATTATTAAGTGCAAAATAAAGAGAGTTAGTTATTGGGAATATGAGAAGGCCACAGCATCATCCACTAAGATGTTGTATGCAGAAAAACCGCACCGACAAAAACATCCACCACCACCCCCCCATGGGAGGGTTACCAGACGATCTCGTCATCTTCATCCTTTCTAAACTTAGTTCCTCGGTTTCTTCTCCTTCGGATTTCATCAACGTTCTCTTGACGTAAGTTCTCGCCAGTCATCGGTCACCACTGTATATATATGTATATTGAAACATTCTTCGTTAAAATTTACATGAATGTGCAGATGCAAAAGATTGAACCGGTTAGCTCTCGATCGACTCGTGTTATCGAAACTCGGCGCCAGGGCCTTCGCTGTGAAACCAAAAAACTGGTCAGATTCCACTGACCGCTTCCTCCGCCGCTGCGTTACCGCCGGCAACGTCGAAGCCTGCTACACTCTCGGAATGGTAAGTCTCCACCAGCCTCAACATTCTAATAAGTCATGACTGAATGAATGAACGGTTTCAATTTTCTCGAGCATTTTGCTCGTGTGTTTGTGTGATTTATAATTTTTGTTTTTTGTTCTTTTTAAGATCCGCTTTTATTGCTTGCAAAAGCGGAAGAGCGGGCTCTCGCTGATGGCGAAGGCGGCGATGAATTCTCATGCGCCGGCGCTTTACTCGCTGGCGGTGATACAGTTCAATGGCAGCGGCGCCTCAAAGAATGACAAGGATCTCCGCGCCGGCGTGGCGCTATGCACGCGTGCTTCGCTCCTCGGCCACATCGACTCGCTCCGGGAGTTAGGCTACTGCCTCCAAGACGGTTACGGTGCGCGGAAGAACGTGGCCGAGGGGCGTCGGTTGCTCGTGGAAGCCCACGCGCGTGAGCTAGCGTTAGTCATACGCGAGGTCACTCGGTCCACCACCCCCTCAAACTCCTCTATGCTGACGTGGCTAACTCGACGGTTACGCAATCTTGCGTGCCATTCAGGGTCGTTTCTTCCGTTACTGGAGGGTTACGGTGGTTACAGCGTAGCTGTTCAACCGGTGAATTGGTTTATGAGGGAGTGGTTTGAGTCCGGTAGAGGGAGGTTGGGTGAGGGGCTGAGGTTGTGCGCGCACGTTGGCTGCGGGCGGCCGGAGACGCGGCCGCATGAGTTCCGGCGCTGTTCGGTTTGCGGGAAGGTGAACTACTGCTCACGGGGGTGCCAGGCGCTTGATTGGAAGCTGCGGCACAAGACGGAGTGCTCCGAGTTTTTACCGTGGGTGGTGGTTGTAGAAAACGACGGTGTTGGTGGGGTTGCTGCAGTTGTTGGCGGAGGTAACGGTGACGTAGTGGCCTAGTGGGTGTAGAACATGTGCGTCGTATGGGGGGAGGGGAGTGGAGATTTAATTTGGTGGAACTGAACCAGAACATAAGAAAGGAAGAGAAACACAGTGGAGACTTCGCTGCGTTAGAGACTCAGGTTCGAAGACAAAGATTGAAAGTTTTAATTTCTGGTAAATCCAGACTAACATAGAATAGAAAAAAATTATCTAAAGACAGCTGAAGCCGGGGCCATTTGTGATTCTTGTTATTTTTTATATAAGGAAAAAATATGCACACATGACACCATAAAGACTTGTTCTAATAGAAACATATATATGGTGGGGATAGAACTCATTGATTATTTGGGATTTTGGGCTGCTTACTCATTCTTTGAAGTCAATGACTAATAATGCCATGTAATTGGGTCTGATAAAAATTGAGTAACAGTGAGCCACACTCAATACATTTTTTTAATTTGATGCAAACATATTTACATTCCACTCAATATCTTTTCACATGGGATGTGTTGTCCGGTATGACTTATATTTTAATACTCAGTTTAATTTTTAAATAATATTTTCAATTAAAAAATCAACTTTGTTAAATATATACTAAAATAAATCACTAAAATTAATCGGTAGTATATAATGCATTTTAAAATATAAAAATTACATTAAAAATAAAATAATAGAGAGATAATAATAATTTAAAATTATTTTATTTAATTTAACATTTATAATTTTATTCACATAACATCTAATATTATATATTTATTTTAGAAGTAATTAATAAATATAAAATAAAATAACTTCGAATTTATTTACACTAGTTTTTATTGTCTTTTAAATATTTTTGTTAAAAATAAGTTCAATTATATATATATATATATATATATATATATATATATATATATATATATATGAGTTTAATTTTGTAAAACATTTTATATAGTTGTACAATCACAACTCAATAGATAAGGTAGTATGTGATTGGATATAAATAGTTTTATATTGAAAGTACATCAAACTTAAATTCTATATTTATACAAAAATACATAGTGGTTAATTTTAATATACAAATAATATTTTGTCAAAAAAATATATTATAAAAATTAAAAATAATTTATTTTGCAAAGAAAAATTTTAAGTAAAATATTGATGTTCTAGTAATTTTAGTTAGTGGTATTTATTATAAAATATATATATATACCATAGGTAAAATTATTATAACACAAATATTTTTGAAATACTTGCACATTTTATTATTTTCCATGGTGAATGAGTGCAACTATAGTTTTTTTTTTTTTTTTTTTTTTTTTTTTCTGCGGAAAAGCTCTACATCTATGTAAAAATTATATGAATGTTATTCAAGTTCCTTCTGTAACACCCTAAGTTATATCCTATCTTTGAGGGTCTTTAAATAAGCTGCCACACTCGATAGAGAAAGAGACTGAACGTAATCGTTATGCAAGGATGGGAGGAAGTACGTGTGAAGAGGAAAACAAGTAGTACTAAAACGATGATAAATATGAAATAATAAAACTTATCCATGAGTACGGTTCAAAATAAAATGCTTAGCGGTAATTAAACAAAGAAAAACAAACTAATACGTTCTAACTAATTTCGTCGAAGAGGCTCCCATATTTGTGTCCTATCCTATCCTTGATTAGGACCCTTCAGTTATTCAGGAATCGAGGTACCAATGGTTTTCCTCCAACACCTTTTCGCGCAGTGAAGATCCGGTTTCGTTGTGCGGGATGAACTAAGACTCGACGGGGTGTCGAAGTGGGGAAATAGGGCATGTATTCCACCTTTGGACTTCCGCAAGGGTTCAATTCCTCCTTTGGATCCTCTTCCATGGTGTCTTCCTCCTGGTCAGGGTTGTTGGATTCCTCCTCCTCTGCCTCGGAATCTGATTCGAGGTGTATCACTTCAGATGACCGTTTCTTGAATGCTGAAGCGCTCTTATCTAGGAAGGTTACGACGGGCAGCTGGGGTTCTCTTTCCACGAACTCTCGACGTAAGTAGATAGTTTGGAGCACGGTAGTAGTGATCGCAACTACCCACGCGTGCTTCGAGGGGTCATACTCAGAAGTTACCTTCGGGGGTACTGCGTCGTCTCAATCCGCTGTGCCATGTTCCTCTGGAGACAGTATGGGAAAAGAAAAGGGATGAGAACTTAAGTCTCAGTAGGAGTGCTATGCAACACCTCCATATCTATCTCCGGCCCACGTGCGGGATTTTAAAAAGGGGTCATACGATATGGCATGTAATATGAACCTGTTGTAAAGCGTAAAACATATAGGTAAAAAAGAAAGAACATAGAAAAAAATAGAAGGATAACATCTTATGTATCATCAACATAATCATAGATAAATAAAAAAAAAAAAACATAAAAATCAAACTTTCATTCATGCTTTCTCTTTTCTTAACTTTTATGGAAGGTATTGAGCTCAAACCGGTATAAAAGGTGGGAGTCCCCTTCCCTTACCAAAGGTTCTTATCCCAAACATTTTGGCGATCACCTTCCCTTACCGAAGGATCATCTCGATCGATCACCTTCCCTTACCGAAGGATCATATCGATATCTTGTCTTTGGGGGTCACCTTCCCTTACCGAAGGATCATTCCCTCAGTTCAATTTACAATCAAGGTTATTTAGACATACACAAGAAGGGAATCATATCAACAAAGATATATTATTATATAAAATTGATGGGATAATCCCCTTCCCTTACCGAAGGTTCTTATCCCAAAGGTTTGCCGATCACCTTCCCTTACCGAAGGATCATCTCGATTATCTTGTCTTTGGGGGTCACCTTCCCTTACCGAAGGATCATTCCCTCAGTTCAATTTACAATCAAGGTTATTTAGAAATACACAAGAAGGGAGTCATATCAACAAAGATATATTATTATATAAAATTGATGGGATAATCCCCTTCCCTTACCGAAGGTTCTTATCCCAAAGGTTTGCCGATCACCTTCCCTTACCGAAGGATCATCTCGATTATCTTGTCTTTGGGGGTCACCTTCCCTTACCGAAGGATCATTCCCTCAGTTCAATTTACAATCAAGGTTATTTTAAGCATACATAAAAAGAGGGTCATACAAGAAGCATTCATGAAGATGGATAAAATTAGGATATACTAAATAATTAAATGTAACATGGTAAAAAGGTATGTACTCTCAACATTAAAGGAACATAAATGATATAATGATATGAAAAGTCATGTAAATGCACAGGATAAAATTAGGATATATTAGATAATTAAATAAAATATAGTAGAAAAGTATGTACTCTCAACATTAAAGAAACATTAATGATATAATGATATGAAAAGTCATGTAAATGCACAGGATAAAATTAGGATAAACTAGATAATTAAATAAAACATGGTAGAAAGGTATGTACTCTCAACATTAAAGAAACATTAATGATATAATGATATGAAAAGTCATGTAAATGCATCGGATAAAATTAGGATATACTAAATAATTAAATAAAACATGGTAGAAAGGTATTTACTCATGAATCAAGAGATTATGAATGACAAAAATAGATAGACATGGTCAATATGGATAAGGGATGAGAAAAAGGTACTTAATGCCATGAGACACATGAAAGATAGTAACCATGCATGGATGGAAGAAAAATAACTAGAGCATACTACATGCCAACATAAAGTGAGAAAGGCATAATTCCCTACTCTTTTTTCTAACGCTTCTTTGAGCTTGCCTCTTGTGTTTGCACACAGAATATATTTTTGTAGAGAGAGAAGGGAGAGGATTTGGTATTTGAGAGGAGTGATTTTCTACCTATAGGTACACCCCTATTTATATACATTTGGGGATAGGGTGGTTGGGATAATTTTAATTTCAAACGGAGGGTGGTTACTAGATTCCTATCCATAAATTTAAAATTCTAAGCCTATCTCCTAACTGATTTTCAACTTTCAAATTTAATTTTGTTTCTAGAAGGGGTGGTTGTTACACCTTCCACTCCACGTCCCACACACTCGTGTACACGCGCCTCATATATAACGTATATAACCTAATCCTTATTTTGCCTGATCAACCTTTCTCAACGTAAACCTTTCCATACAACGTCAACCTTTTTCGCGTTCTTCTTCTTCTCCTCCTCCTCCTCCTCCCTCCTTCTCCTCCCTCATTCTCCTTCTCCTTCTTCTTCTTCTTCTTCTTCTTCTTCTTCTTCTTCTTCTTCTCCTTCTTCTTCTTCTTCTTCTTCTCCTTCTCCTTCTCCTTCTCCTCCTCCTCCTCCTCCTCCTCCTCCTCCTCCTCCTCCTCCTCCTCCTCCTCCTCCTCTTTCTCCTTCTCCTCCTCCTCCTCCTCCTCCTCCTCCTCCTCCTCCTCCTCCTCCTCCTCCTCTTCTTCAATCTAATTAAATTCGTTGCTCTCCTTTATTCTATTTTTCTTCTCTGCATTATGGATTTGGATTGACTTTAACGTAATTAGCTTCATCATTCATCTTCTTCTTCATTTTCTTCTTCGATCTGCACTTCTAAATTGAAACAATAAATGAATCAACTTCAAATCAGTTGAATGAGTACAATTTGGATAATTCTTCCGAAACGTATCAATTTGATGAGGTTTGGATTATTGAATTTTGAATATAATTCAATGGAATAAAATTGCTAATTTTATTTGAAGTGAATTGAATGGACTGAGGTGATCTATATCTGAATTGAATTAAATTGAATTGATAATATGTAACTATGAGTGTGAGTAACTGTGAGTAATTGTGAGTAACTTTTCGGTTTGGTAAGTACTAAAGAGTTGATTCACCATGTGCATGTGTTCGGTTCGGTAAGTAGAAAGGAGTCTAAAAAAAATTAGACGAATATATTCGGTTTTATTCCCTAAGCACTATATAATTGTTTCACCGTAATTAAGATTTTGGTTCACCATACTTAAGATTTCGGTTTACCATGCAGACCAACTTATTGTGGATGAAAAATTTGTCCCAAAGGTGGGAATACTTTTCAAGACACTAGAAGAAGCTGGAAAGTTCTCCAAACATTATTCCAAACTTGCCGGTTTTTCTACCAAAATAGGGAACACGACTCGGGACGGAGACAAGATTAAGAATCAACTAATTGTATGCTCTAGAGAGGGGAGCTGAAAATCAAAGATATCTCCAACTTTGAAGACAAACCCTTCAGCTAGGTTAAATTGTCCGGCTAGAATTTACGTACACATAATGAATGATGTTGGTCTTTGGACAATTTCCAAAGTTATTTTGAATCACTCACATCCTTGTTGTCCAGACCAGGCTGAGATACTCAAACAACACAGGGAGCTTAGCATGTTCATGCGTCGCACCATTGAAACCCACGAGGAAGCCGGAATCAAACCGAGAAAAACTTACCAATCATTTGTGGCAGCAGCTGGCAGCCACCGTGAACTAGGTTTTATAGAAAAAGACGTAAGGAATTACATCACAAGGGAAGTACGGAATATTTCCGAAGAAGACGATGCCAAAGAATTTGGGAAGTACCTAGTTAGAATGAAAGAGAAGAACCAAAATTTCTTCTTTGAGCTCAACCTTGAAGGCGATCACTGCATTAAACATGCATTCTGGGCTGATGCAAGAAGCAGGGCTGCATTTGATTATTTCGGAGATGTGGTTTCATTTGACACCACCTATAATACAAACAGGTATTCGGTTCTTTCAAACATATTTTGGATGTTCAGTGAGTGTATATATTTTGGTGCACCTCATTGTGGTTGTTATTTATGTAGGTACAATTTAGTTTTAGGTTCTTTTATTGGCGTGAATCACCACGGCTAGTCGACACTTCTTGGATGCGCGCTGATGAAAAATGAGGACATCCAATCATTCAAATGACTATTTGAGTGTTGGTTACGTTGCATGGGAGGAAAGGCACCAAAAGGTATTCTTACCGATCAATGCACATCGATTCAAAGGGCAATTGAGCTGTGCATGCTAACAGCAATTCCCTGCTGGTGCATCTGGCACATTATGAAGAAGATTCCAAGTAAATTAAATGGCTACAAGGGGCACATCGATATTGAACAAGAGATGAGCCATGTTGTTTGGAACTCGTACACAAAAGATGCATTTGACAGAAACTGGAACGATTTTCTTACAAAGTATGGCCTCGGAGGCAACAAGTGGCTTTCAGGTAATTGAGGTTTCAATTTGAATTATTTTTACGCTCATATCTTTTTTTCCTAAAGCATGCACTGTTTTTGGTTCACTAGACCTTATAGTTTGGGTTTGGTTTGCAGAGTTGTACGAGGATTGTAAATCCCGCTTAAATCAGTAAATAATTAGTCAATAATTTGAATTTTTATTAGAAAAAACTAAAAATGCAAAACTAATATTAAAATAGGGTAGAGCTCGTCAAAACGAGAATTTTGATATCAATTTCGAAAATTTAGCCCAAAATCGGACCGGAAGGCCGAACCAGTTGAACCGGGGCCCAAACCGGGTCCGTGGGTCCAACCGGACCCATAACTTAAAAGAGACAGCAGCTCCTTCTTCCCCCATTTCATGCAATGAGACCAAATAGATTGGGGGAGGGAAGAAGAGCTCTCAAACCCTCATCCACCTTTGATCCACCATAACTCTTCTGTCCGAGCTCCGATTGCCACACCGTTCGCAGCCACGGGTCCAACGCGTCGAGCTCTACATTTCTGTCGGATCAATTTTACTAGTAAGCTTCATTTTCGTTTCAGAATCTCTACTCCCTTTCTTTGGTGAAATTAAAACCTTATAGTGAAATCTTGCCCAATTTGGTGTTTTAGGTTCGAGTTAGCTTCCGGAGCTTGTTGGACTCGAGTTACTACGTATATGGGTGTGGTAAGGATCACTTAAACCCTAGTTAATTTTGAATTCTTGATGAAAAATTTGAATATGGATATGAATGTGAATTAGGAGTGAATAGAGACATATATAGGCATTGGAATTGAAGAGTGAATATTTGGAGGCTTATTGGTGATCAAGGCTTGGTTTGTGGCTGGTTTATTTGAGCTTGGAGGGGCTGTGTTTTGCTTGTGAGGTTGTCTTGGGTGGAATAAAGTGATTGGCCAATGTATGGTTTAGGTTTCGCGCGTTTAATATTTAAGGTGTTGTGAAAACTTAGGCTAGAAGAATCATAGGTTAAGTTAAATTAGTTAATTGCATTAAATGATTAGTCTTGTGATGTTGTTGGAATAAATTGTGGGTGAACATGTATTGGAATTTATGAGGTGTTGAAGTTGTTGAATGTATACTCTTGAAATTGAGTTAGTGATGGAAATTATGATCATGAATTGTTGGTATTGAATTTGTGTTCTTGAAACCATTAATGAAGGGTTGATATATGTTAATAAAATTTAATTGTTATATGTTGATAAAAGGTTGATATATGTGATGAAGGGTGGTATAGGTAAAGAGTTATTATAAGTAAATGAGGGGTTGTTTATATATGAGGTATATGTTGATATTTATTGATGGTAAAGGTCTGTTGAATTAGTTAAAAGTAATGCTGGTAATGGTTGTTAATGAAATGTGCTGATATGGTATTGATATGCAAGTTTTGATGGTAAGAAACATGAGTTTGATAAAAATGAGGTTTGGATGTGAATTGGTAAAAAGCAAATTTTGATGAACTTTAGAAGTCCATAACTTACTCCTCAAATTTTGGATGGAATTGTGATTTGTTGAAAATGAAAGATGGTTTTATGAGCTTTTGAATGATATCAATTTTGTGAAAAACGGAATTTTGTAGAGAAATTTATGAACGTTAGAAGTTTGGTATATAAATCTGTGTTACAGGGTACCAAAAACAGGTTTGGAGCAGCTTTCTGGGCATTCTGCCAATTTTGGAAAAACGCCCATCCACGAGTATGCATGGCCCATGCGCACGCGTGGACCACGCATACGCGTGGCGTGGCATTTTTACGACGCATGAATGAGAAGCCATGCGTGCGCGTGTGTGCATTATCACGCGTACGCATGATTCACGCGTACGCGTGACTTGCTGTTCGCTCCACGCGTGCGCGTGGCCTACGTGTACACGTGACTACTGCCTGCTGCAAAACCGGTTTTTGGCTGTTTTAAACCAATTTTCCACTTCTAAACCTCCATTTTCTTCCTTTTAAGGCTTAAAGTATGGTACTAGGTACAGTAGATAAATAAAGCTAGGAAAATAAGATAACTTGAGGGTGAAGTAAGTGGTAAATGATGGCTTTTATGCAGAAGATAAGAATATTAAAGAAGTTTAATGCTAAGGCTTGATAATTGATGATGTATTGATAATGAAAATGAAATGACTTATGAATAATGATATCTAAGATACGAGTTTCCCTGGGTAAGAACTGTGGCTTGCCACCACGTGTTCCAGGTTGAATCTCGACACTCTGTTGACCCTACGTCGTAAGGGTGACCGGGCACGTATAAATTTTCGGGTATGGATAGCCCCCATTGAGCGATTACTTGATGTTTGAATGTGAAATCTATGCATAGGCTCTTGGGAATGCGTGACGGGGGACAGTCTAAGGTTTTCGGACTTGTTGGGTTAGCTGGATAACTGACAGATGAGCCTTATCAGCCATAGGACAGACATGCATCATATGCATTTGTTTATTTTGATTGCTATGCATTTTCTGGGTTTGCCTAATTGATATATACCTCCTGCTACCTGTTATACTTGCTACTTGCACTATCTGCTCATTACTTGTGCGTGAACTTGTTTGGTTGCTTGTCTCTACTGAATTATGGATGACGGAGGGATGGAGGAAAGGGTGAAATAGTTTGGTGTTATGTTAGGTTTGAAATTGAGTAAGTTAGGCATATTTAGATTACCTACCCCTATTTATGGCTTCTTTTTAGTAATTAAGTTGGATAACTGAATGGTTCTAGGATTACCTATGGCATTCCCAGGACCTTATCTATTATACGCGTGACACCTTTACCATGCTGAGAACTCCCGGTTCTCATTCCATACTGTGTTGTTGTTTTCAGATGCAGGTCGAGAGGCTCCTCGCTAGGCGTCTGGATCCTTGAAGCGAAGTAGTTCCTGGGTGTATTTTGGGTTTCTGTTTATATAGATGTATATATGTGTTTAGCTTACTCTCCAAGAAACTTGTGTATGCTGCTCCTCATAGAGGTTGAGGGAGAGATAGGAGCTTATTTTGGTATTTTGGTGTATTTTGGGACACCTATGAATATATATATATCTCCTCCGGCCAGCCTTGGCTTTGCAGGCTGAGTCAGGAACTAGTTATGTTGTATACTTGGCCTTCTTTTACTCTGTTACTTGTTTTTATCTTTATCTTTTAAGTTTCTTAGCACGCAAGTAATCGTATCTCTTGAGTGTTGCACTTTTCATTTTGCGATTTTTGTTTACCCGTTTTGTTCATCCTAGTATATTATCTTTTTCCTCTATTATGTATTTATTTTGCTCTTTAGAGGTCCGTAACACCACACTACCTCTGTTCTACGACTTAAGCATAAAACTCTGTGTAGTAGGGTGTTACATTATGGTATCAGAGCAGTTTGTTCCTATAGAGCCTGAGGATGAACTGATTGTGCTTCTGTGCATTCTCTGTGTATGTGTTTATGTGCTATTAGGATATCTAACTGATATATGTGGCATAAACATTCATGAGCATGCATTTGGGACTCAAAGCACTAAACTTGCAATATTGAGACTGATCAACTTGATATCACTTGTTTGGTGTGTATAGGGACTAGATGTCGACTCGCGGATGCGGACGCGGGCGAGGTAGAGGCAGAATAGGCAATGTTATGCCTGAAGCGTCAGGGAATACTCCTAACCCTGTAGACTTCATGGCCGCTTTAGGCAATATGGCAGTAGCAATGCAAGCGACAACTGAAGTCCTGGGAAATCAAATTAATAATGGGAACAATGGCAACAATGGTGATAATGGTCCAATGTCGCTCTCTTCCTTCTTGAAGGTTCACCCTCTGACTTTCAGAGGGACCTCGAATCCTATTGATGCTGATAACTGGATACAGGCTATTGAGCGGGCATTACAGGCTCAGCAAGTTCCTGATGAATAGTGGGTTGAATTTGGAACCTACTAGTTGCATGGTGAAGCTCAACACTGGTGGCAGGGCATGAGGCGCATTCTGCAGCCTGACGGGGTTGTGATCTCTTGGAAGTTGTTCTGAGAGGAATTCTATAAGAAATATTTTTCCACCTCAGTTAGAAATGCCAAAGAACTCGAACTGCTTCAGCTTAAACAGGGCCAGATGACTATTACTGAGTACACCAGTAAATTTAAGGAATTGTGCCGCTTCTCACGCATCTGTCAGGGAGCTCCTGAGGACTTTGCTGAGTGAAAGTGCATAAAGTATGAGGGAGGCCTTCGGAGTGACATTCAGAGCTTTGTAGCACCTATGGAGATTCGGGTGTTTTCTAAGCTTGTGATTAAGAGCAGGGTGGTGGAGGGTTGTGTCAGAAGGGCTGCAACAGAAAAAGGGAGTATGAGGATGTCATTCCAAAGGACCACAGGGAGGAATTTTGCACCTAGGGACAGACAGTTTAAGCGTGGCGGCTTTGTCCCTCAAAATAATCAGGGGCAAGGCAACTTCAGGAGGCCTAATACTAGTGCTAATCAGGGAAGGAGATAGGGGAAGCAGCCACAGCAGGATATGAGTTGCCACAGATGTGGGAAATATCATTCAGGGCCATGCAGGTTTGGGACCGGAGTCTGTTATTCCTATGGGCAGCCGGGACACTTGGCTAACAGTTGCCCAGAGAAGAAGAGGTATGAGACAGGCAGAGTGCAGCAACCAGGAAGAGTATACACTACTTCTTTAGTAGGCGCTGAAGGGTCAGAGACATTGATCAGAGGTAACTGTGAGATGGCGGGTAAAACTTTGAATGCTTTGTTTGATTCTGGAGCTACACACTCTTTTATTGCATTTGAGAAGGCTGATGAGTTAGGATTGAAAATAGTAGTATTGGGGTATGATTTAAAGGTGTATAATGCCACCCACGAGGCTATGGTGACTAGGTTAGGGTGCCCCCAAATTCCTTTTCGAATACAACAGCATGATTTTGTGCATAACTTAATTTTTTTGCCGATGACTGGTCTTGTTCTCATTCTGGGATTGGACTGGTTATCCAAGAATCATGTTCTGCTCGATTGCTCTGCAGAAACAGTACATTTTATGCCAGAAGATACAGAAGGGCCGGTTATAGTGAATAATTACTATCTGAATTTCATGATAGTGAACTGTTCTGGGGCCAAATGTTAGGGAATATTATTGTTAACTACGGGCATTTCGGGTGATGACCAAAGCTTGGAGTAAATCCCGGTTGTGTGTGAGTTTTCGGAGGTGTTCCCTGATGAAATTGATGAATTTCCACCAAAATGAGAGGTTGAGTTTGCTATTGATTTGATACCTGGGGCCGGACCAATCTCGAGTGCTCCTTATAGGATGTCGCCTCTAGAAATAGCCGAATTGAAGTCTCAACTGGAGGATCTGTTGGGTAAAAATTTTATCCGACCAAGTGTATCTCCGTGGGATGCACTAGTATTAGTGGTAAAGAAGAGGGAGTATGCGATTATGTGTGGATTACCGGTAGCTGAATAAGGTTACTGTGAAGAATAAATACCCGTTGCCAAGGATTGATGACCTGATGGACCAGTTACAGGGAGCCGGGTGTGTTCTCTAAGATTGATCTACGATCCGGATACCACCAGATAAGGGTCAGAGATGAGAATATTCCTAAAACTACCTTCGGAGTGACTAATGCTCCGGCAATATTCATGGATTACATGAACAAAATTTTCTATCCATATCTGGATAAGTTTGTTGTTGTGTTTATTGACGACATTCTTATCTATTCTAAGATAGAGGATGAGCATGCTGAACACTTGCGAACAGTGCTACAAATTCTGAAGGATAGGAAGTTGTATGCCAAGCTATCCAAGTGTGAGTTCTGGAAGTCTGAAGTGAAATTTCTTGGCCACGTGGTGAGTAAGCAAGGAATAGCAGTGGATCCTGCTAAGGTTGAGGCAGTGATGAATTGGGAGCGGCCAACTTCAGTGACGAAGATCAGGAGTTTCTTAGGCTTGGCGGGTTATTATCGGAGGTTCATTAAAGGGTTTTCACATCTCGCTTTTGAATGGACTCCTGAGTGCAAGGAGAGTTTCCTTGCCTTAAAGCAAAGATTGACTACCGCCCCTGTATTAGTGTTGCCAGAGCCGAGAGAACCATTCAAGGTATATTGCGATGCATCCTTAAAGGGTTTAGAATGCGTGTTAATGCAGCATCACAAAGTTGTAGCTTATGCCTCACGTCAGTTAAGGCCACATGAAAGAAACTATCCAACTCACGATCTGGAGCTTGCAGCCGTTGTCTTTGCCTTGAAGATTTGGAGGTATTACCTCTATGGTGTGAAATTTCAAGTTTTCTCGGACCATAAGAGCTTGAAGTACCTGTTTGAACAAAAAGAGTTGAATATGCGTCAGAGGAGGTGGATGGAACTTCTGAAGGATTATGACTTTGAGTTGAACTACTATCCGGGAAAGGCGAATGTGGTAGCAAATGCTTTGAGTAGGAAATCCCTATGTACCGCTTGGATGATGCTAAGAGAGGAAGAATTGCTAAAAGCCTTTCAAGGATTAAAACTGGGAATCAGAGAAGAGTTTGGGACTTTATGCCTAAGCCAGTTACAGATCTCAAGTGACTTCAAGGCTGAACTAGTAAAGGCTCATCAGAATGACCAAGAATTATATAAGATTTTGCCGGCAATTGAGAAAGGCAAGCAATAGAGAGTGTCAGAAGATAAAGATGGGTTGTGGAGGTTCAAGGGTTAGATAATTGTGCTAGATGTCGGGGATTTGCGATAGAGCATATTGGAAGAAGCTCACAAGAGCGGGTTCTCCATTCATCCTGGAAGCACCAAGATGTACCAAGACCTAAAGACGATGTTCTGGTGGCCAGGAATAAAGAATGATGTGGCGTTACATGTTTCCAAATGCCTAACTTGTCAGAAAGTCAAGATTGAACACCAAAGACTAGCAGGGACCCTTCAACCTTTGGAGATTCCACAGTAGAAATGGGAGAGAATTGCTATGGATTTTGTGTTGGGTTTACCAAGGACTCGGACAGGTTGTGATGCTATCTGAGTGGTTGTAGATCGACTGACCAAGTCAGCCCATTTCCTGCCTATTCGGATAAGTTGCACTATGAAGAAATTGGCGCGGTTATACATAAAGGAGATTGTGAGATTACATGACGTACCTTCCACCATTATATCTGATAGAGATCCTCGCTTTACATCACGGTTCTAGGGAGCTTTTCAGCGAGCTTTTGGCACTCAATTAAGTCTAAGTACTGCATACCATCCTCAGACGGATGGCCAATCAGAAAGAACAATCCAAACCTTAGAAAACATGTTAAGAGCTTGTGTTTTGGACCAGCCGGCGAGCTGTGATCGATATATGCCTCTGGCGGAATTTGCTTATAACATTAGCTATCATGCGAGTATTGGAATGGCTCCATATGAGACTTTGTATGGAAGGAAATGTCAGTCTCCGTTATGTTGGTATGAAGCAGGAGAAAAGAGCCTGATAGGACCTGAAATGATAAGTGAAACCACTGAGCAAATAAAGAAAATCCGAAGTCGAATGCTTGAAGCTCAAAGCCGTCAAAAGAGCTATGCTGACCGAAGGCGAAAGCCTTTAGAATTTGAGGAAGGAGAGCACGTTTTCCTAAAGGTTACTCCAACCACTGGAATTGGGAGATCCATCAAAACTAAAAAGTTAAATCCCATTACATTGGGCCATTTGAGATTTGGAAGAGAATTGGACCAGTGGTGTATAGGATCACTTTACCACCCCATCTTTCGAACCTGTATGACGTGTTCCACGTATCACAGTTTTGAAAATACACTTTTGATCCTAGTCATGTCCTAGAACCGAAATCAGTTCAAGTGAGAGAAGATCTACGAGAAGCTGATGAGCGGATAATTTATACGCTTTTTGGCATTATTTTTAGTATGTTTTCAGTAGATTTTAGTTAGTTTTTATTATATTTTTATTAGTTTTTATTTAAAATTCACTTTTCTGGACTTTACTATGAGTTTGTGTGTTTTTCTGTGATTTCAGGTATTTTCTGGCTGAAATTGAGGGACCTGAGCAAAAATCTGATTCAGAGGCTGAAAAAGGACTGCAGATGCTATTAGATTCTGACCTCCCTGCACTCAAAGTGGATTTGCTGGAGCTACAAAAGTCCAATTGGCGCGCTCTCAATTGTGTTGGAAAGTAGACATCCTGGGCTTTCCAGCAATATATAATAGTTCATACTTTGCCCAAGATTTGATGGCCCAAACTGGCGGTCCAAGTCAGCTTAAGAATTCTGGCGTTTAACGCCAGAACTGGCATAAAAGCTGGAGTTAAACGCCCAAACTGGCACAAAAACTGGCATTTAACTCCAAGAAAAGTCTCTACACATGAAAGCTTCAATGCTCAGCCCAATCACACACCAAGTGGGTCCTGAAAGTGGATTTTTACACTAAACACCCTAGCTTACTCATTTTCTGTAACCCTAGGTCACTAGTTTACTATAAGAACTATTTTTAGTAATTCATCTTGTATCTCATGATATTCTACACATTTCATATTGTATCTTCTACGGTATGAGTCTCTAAACCCCATTGTTGGGGTAAAGAGCTCTGCTGTGTTTCGGTGAATTAATGCAATTACTACTGTTTTCCATTCTATCACGTTTGCTTCTATTCTAAGATATTCATTCGCACTTCAACCTGATGAATATGATGATCCGTGACAATCATCATCATTCTCACCTATGAACGCGTGCCTGACAACCACTTCCGTTCTACATGCAATCAAGCTTGAATGTGTATCTCTTGGGTTTCTAATCTAAGATTAGAACCTTCGTGGTACAGGCTAGAATTATTGGCAGCCATTCCTGAGGTCCGAAAAGTCTAAACCTTGTCTGTGGTATTCCGAGTAGGATCTGGGAAGGATGACTATGACGAGCTTCAAACTCGCGAGTGTTGGGCGTGTGACAGACGCAAAAGGATTAATGGATCCTATTCCAGCATGATCGAGAATCGACAGATGATTAGCCGTGCGGTGACAGCGTGCGTAGAACATTTTTACTGAGAGGACGGGAAGTAGCCATTGACAACGGTGATGCCCAGCATAAAGCTTGCCATGGAAGGAGCCTTGCGTGTGTGAAGAAGAAGATAGTAGGAAAGCAGAGATTCAGGGGACAGAGCATCTCCAAAACCTCAACCTATTCTTCATTACTGCATAACAAGTATTTATTCATGTTCTTTTACTTTTTACAATTAAATCTGAGAATTATTGATATCCTGACTAAGAGTTACAAGATAACTGGTGCACGAAATTGTGATCATTCATTCCTTGGTAACGGCGCTAAAAACTTAATACGCATGTTCATAATTTTAGTTCTTTTTCACAATTTCGATACAACTAACCAGCAAGTACATTGGGTCGTCCAAGTAATAAACCTTACGTGAGTAAGGGTCGATCCCACGGAGATTGTCGGCTTGAAGCATACTATGGTCACCTTGTAAATCTCAGTCAGGCGGATTCAAAAGGTTATAGAGTTTTAATAATTAAAAGATAAATAAAACATAAACTAGGATAGAGATACTTATGTAATTCATTGGTGAGAATTTCAGATAAGCATATAGAGAAGCTTTCGTTCCTCTGAACCTCTGCTTTCCTACTGTCTTCATCCAATCATTCCTACTCCTTTCCATGGCAAGCTTTATATAGGGCATCACCATTGTCAATGGATACATCCCATCCTCTCTGTGAAAATGGTCCAATGCGCTGTCACTGCATGGCTAATCATCTGTCGGTTCTCGATCATACTGGAATAGGATTTACTATCCTTTTGCGTCTGTCACTACGCCCAGCACTCGCGAGTTTGAAGCTCGTCACAGCCATCCCTTCGCAGATCCTACTCGAAATACCACAGACAAGGTTTAGACTTTCCAGATCTCAGGAATATCCATCCATGGGTTCTAACTTATACCACGAAGACTCTAATATCTCAGACTCTGTCCCCTGTATTAGATATCTAAGAGATACTCATTCTAGCTTGTTTGCATGTAGAATGGAGGTGTTTGTCAGGCACGCGTTCATAAGTGAGAATGATGATGAGCATCACATAATCATCACATTCATCATGTTCTTGTGTGCGAATGGATATCTTAGAATAGGAATAAGCTTGAATTGAATAGAAAAACAATAGAACTTTGCATTAATCTGTGAGGAACAACAGAGCTCCACACCTTAATCTATGGTGTGTAGAAACTCTACCGTTGAAAATACATAAGTGATAAGGTCCAGGCATGGCCGAATGGCCAGCCTCCTAAACATGATCAAAGGATCAAAAGATAATCCAAAGATAAAACTCAGGATGTAAATACAATAGTAAAAAGTCCTATTTATGCTAAACTAGTTATTAGGGTTTACAGAAATGAGTAAATGATGCAGAAATCCACTTCTGGGGCCCACTTGGTGCGTGCTTGGGCTGAGCATTGAGCTTTTACACGTGTAGAGGCTTCTCTTGGAGTTGAACGCCAGTTTGTAACCTGTTTCTGGCGTTTAACTCCACTTTGCAACCTGTTTCTGGCGTTTAACTCCACTTTGCAGCATGGAACTGGCGTTGAACGCCAGTTTGCATCGTCTAAACTCGGGCAAAGTTTGGACTATTATATATTGCTAGAAAGCCCTGGATGTCTACTTTCCAACGCAATTAAGAGCGCGCCATTTAGAGTTCTGTAGCTCCAGAAAATCCACTTTGAGTGCAGGGAGGTCAGAATCCAACACCATCTGCAGTTCTTCTTCAACCTCTGAATCTGATTTTTGCTCAGTTCCCTCAATTTCAGCCAGAAAATACCTGAAATCACAGAAAAATACATAAACTCATAGTAAAGTCCAGAAATGTGAATTTTAATTAAAAACTAATAAAAATATAATAAAAACTAACTAAATCATACTAAAAACTATGTAAAAATAATGCCAAAAAGCGTATAAATTATCCGCTCATCACAACACCAAACTTAAATTGTTGCTTGTCCCCAAGCAACTGAAAATCAAATAGGATAAAAAAAAGAGAATATACTATAAATTCCAAAATATCAATGAAACTTAGCTCCAATCAAATGAGCGGGACTTGTAGCTTTTTGCCTCTTGAATAGTTTTGGCATCTCACTTTATCCATTGAAGTTCAGAATGATTGGCATCTATAGGAACTCAGAGTTCAGATAGTGTTATTGATTCTCCTAGTTCAGTATGTTGATTCTTGAACACAGCTACTTTATGAGTCTTGGCCGTTGCCCTAAGCACTTTGTTTTCCAGTATTACCACCGGATACATAAATGCCACAGACACATAACTGGGTGAACCTTTTCAGATTGTGACTCAGCTTTGCTAAAGTCCCCAATTAGAGGTGTCCAGGGTTCTTAAGCACACTCTGTTTTTGCTTTGGATCTTGACTTTAACCGCTCAGTCTCAAGTTTTCACTTGACACCTTCACGCCACAAGCACATGGTTAGGGACAGCTTGGTTTAGCCGCTTAGGCCAGGATTTTATTCCTTTAGGCCCTCCTATCCACTGATGCTCAAAGCCTTGGATCCTTTTTATTACCCTTGCCTTTTGGTTTTAAGGGCTATTGGCTTTTTGCTCTTGCCTTTTGGTTTTAAGAGCTTTTGGCTTTTTCTGCTTGCTTTTTCTTTTTTTTTTCGTCATTTTTCTTTTCTCTTTTTTTTTTCTGCAAGCTTTTGTATTCACTGCTTTTTCTTGCTTCAAGAATCATTTTTATGATTTTTCAGATTATCAAATAACATTTCTCTTTTTTCATCATTCTTTCAAGAGCCAACATATTTAACATTCATAAACATCAACTTCAAAAGACATATGCACTGTTCAAGCATTCATTCAGAAAACAAAAAGTGTTGCCACCACATCAAAATAATTAAACTGGTTTCAAGGATGAATTCGAAACCATGTACTTCTTGTTCTTTTGTAATTAAAACATTTTTCATTCAAGAGAGGTGATGGATTCATATTTATAACTTTAAGGCATAGACAATTTGACACTAATGATCATATAGTAAAGGCACAAACATAAATAACACATAATGCTCAAAAACTGAAAAGCAGAAAATAAATAGACAAGGAGATTAAGGAATGAGTCCACCTTAGTGAGGGTGGCGTCTTCCTCTTCTTGAAGAACCAATGGTGCTCTTGAGCTCCTCTATGTCTCTTCCTTGTCTTTCTTGCACCTCCCTCAAAGCTCTTTGATCTTCTCTAATTTCATGGAGGATGATGGAATGCTCTTGGTGCTCCATCCTTAGTTGTCCCATGTTGGAGCTTAATTCTCCTAGGAAAGTGTTGATTTGCTCCCAATAGTTTTGTGGAGGAAAGTGCATCCCCTGAGGCATCTCAGGGATTTTATGGTGGAGAATTTCCTCATGCTCTTGCTGAGGTCCAAGATCTTTTATTTGCTCCATCCTTTTCTTAGTGATGGGCTTGTCATCTTCAATGAGGATGTCTCCCTCTATGTCAATTCCAGCCGAATTATAGAGGTGGCAAATAAGGTGAGAAAAGGCTAACCTTGCCAAAGTGGAGGACTTGTCAGCCACCTTGTAGAGTTCTTGAGGTATAATCTCATGAACTTCCACCTCTTCTCCAATCATGATACTATGGATCATGATGGCCCGGTCTATAGTAACTTTAGACCGGTTACTAGTAGGAATGATTGAGCGTTGAATGAACTCTAGCCATCCCCTAGCCACTAGTTTGAGGTCATGCCTTCTTAATTGAACCGGCTTGCCTCTTGAGTCAATTTTCCATTGAGCTCCTTCCTCACATATGTCTATGAGGACTTGGTCCAACCTTTGATCAAAGTTGACCCTTCTTGTGTAGGGGCGTGCGTTTTCTTCCATCATTGGCAAGTTGAACGCCAGCCTTACATTTTCCGGACTGAAATCTAAGTATTTCCCCCGAAGCACGGTAAGCCAATGCTTTGGATTCGGGTTCACACTTTGATCATGGTTCCTAGTGATCCATGCGTTTGCATAGAACTCTTGAACCATTAGGATCCCGACTTGTTGAATGGGTTTGGTGAGAACTTCCCAACCTCTTCTTTGGATCTCAAGTCGGATCTCCGGATACTCATTCTTTTTGAGCTTGAAAGGAACCTCAGGGATCACTTTCTTCTTGGCCACAACTTCATAGAAGTGGTCTTGATGGACCTTTGAGATGAATCTCTCCATCTCCCATGACTCAGAAGTGGAAGCAATTGCCTTCCCTTTCCTCTTTCTAGAGGTTTCTCTGGTCTTAGGTGCCATAAATGGTTATGGAAAAACAAAAATCTATGCTTTCACCACATCAAACTTAAAATGTTTTCTCGTCCCCGAGCAAAAGAAGAAAGAAAGAAAGAGAAGAAGAAGAGAAATGGAGGAGAGGGAGAAAGAGGTGTTTTCGGCCAAGGGTGAATATAGGGTTGTGTTGTGTGAAAATGAAGAAGGAATGAGGGGTTTATATAGGAGTGAGGGGAGGGTGAAGTTTCGGCCATTAGGGTTGGGTTTGGGAGGGAAATTAGTTTGAATTTGAAGGTAGGTGGGGTTTTGGGGAAGAGAGGATGGATGTGAGTGGTGAAGAGGTGATGGGGAAGAGTGATTGAGTTGATTGATGAAGGGTATTTGGGGAAGAGAATCATGAAAAGGTGTGAAGAGGAGAGAGAAGATGATGTGGGGACCCTGTGGGGTCCACAGGTCTTGAGGGGATCCTGTGGGGTCCACAGATCAAGTGAAGTAAAGGACTTAACATCCCTGCTCCAATTAGGCGTGTAAAACGTTCTTGCTGTGCAATCCTGGCATTTAACGCCAAACTGCTGCCTGTTTCTGGCGTTAAACGCCCAAATGTAGCTTGTTTCTGGCGTTTAACACCAGGTAGATGCTTGGTTCTGGCGTTAAACGCCAGCTTGGTGCTTGTTTCTGGCGTTAAACGCCAGATAGATGCTTGGTTCTGGCGTTCAAATGCCAGACTACTCTCCTCCAGGGTGTGCTATTTTTAATGCTGTTTTTCATTTTGATTTTTATTTTCAGTAGTTATTGTGACTCCACATAATCATCAACCTAAAGAAATCATAAAATAACAATGGAAAATAAATAAATATAATTAGATAACATTGGGTTGCCTCCCAACAAGCGCTTCTTTAATGTCAATAGCTTGACAATGAGCTCTCATGGAGCCTCATAGATAATCAGAGCAAGGTTGGAACCTCCCAACACCAAACTTAGAGTTTGACTATGGGGGCTTTGGTTGACTCTGCAGTGAGAGAAGCTTTTCATGCTTCCTCTCCATGGTTACAGAAGGAGATCCTTGAGTTTTAAACACAAGGTTGTCGTCATTCAGTTGAAGGATCAATTCTCCTCTATCCACATCAATCACAGCTCTTGCTGTGGCTAGGAAGGGTCTTCCAAGGATGATGGATTCATTCTCATCCTTCCCAGTGTCTAGGATTATGAAATCAGCAGGGATGTAAAGGCCTTTAACCTTTACTAGCACGTCCTCTACTTGTCCATAAGCCTGTTTTCTTGAGTTGTCTGCCATCTCTAATGAGATTCTGGCAGCTTGCACCTCGAAGATTCCCAGTTTCTCCATTACAGAGAGTGGCATGAGGTTTATCCCTGACCCAAGGTCACATAGAGCCTTCTCAAAGGTCATGGTGCCTATGGTACAAGGTATTAAGAATTTTCCAGGATCCTGTTTCTTCTGAGGCAATGTCAGTTGATCCAGATCACTCAGTTCATTGATGAGCAAGGGAGGTTTATCTTCCCAAGTCTCATTACCAAATAATTTGGCATTCATCTTTATGATTGCACCAAGGTACTTGGCAACTTGCTCTTCAGTGACATCTTCATTCTCTTCAGAAGAAGAATACTCATCAGAGCTCATGAATGGCATAAGGAGGTTCAATGAAATCTCTATGGTCTCTAGATGAGCCTCAGATTCCTTTGGTTCCTCAGAGGAAAACTCCTTGTTGATCACTGGACGTCCCAGGAGGTCTTTCTCACTGGGATTCACGTCCTCTCCCTCCCTTGTAGGTTCGGCCATGATGGTTAAATCAATGGCCTTGCACTCTCTTTTTGGATTCTCTTCTGTATTGCTCGGGAGAGTACTAGGAGGAGTTTCAGTGACTCTTTTACTCAGCTGGCCCACTTGTGCCTCCAATTTTCTAATGGAGGACCTTGTTTCATTCATGAAACTTAAAGTGGCCTTAGATAGATCAGAGACTATATTTGCTAAGCTAGATGGATTCTGCTCAAAATTCTCTGTCTGTTGCTGAGTGGATGATGGAAAAGGCTTGCTATTGCTAAACCTGTTTCTTCCACCATTATTAAAGCCTTGTTGAGGATTTTTTTGATCCTTCCATGAGAAATTTAGATGATTCCTCCATGAGGGATTATAGGTGTTTCCATAGGGTTCACCCATGTAATTCACCTCTGCTATTGCAGGGTTCTCAGGATCATAAGCTTCTTCTTCAGAAGATGCCTCTTTAGTATTGTTGGATGATTCCTTCAATCCATTCAAACTCTGAGAGATCATATTGACTTGCTGAGTCAATATTTTATTCTGAGCCAATATGGCATTCAGAGTATCAATTTCAAGAACTCCCTTCCTCATAGGCGTCCCATTATTCACAGGGTTCCTTTCAGAAGTGTACATGAACTGGTTATTTGCAACCATGTCAATGAGTTTTTGAGCTTCTACAGGTGTTTTCTTTAGGTGAATGGATCCACCTGCAGAATGGTCCAGTGACATCTTTGATAGCTCAGACAGACCATCATAGAATATATCCAGGATGGTTCATTCTGAAAGCATGTCAGAAGGACACTTTTTGGTCAGTTCCTTGTATCTCTCCCAAGCTTCATAGAGGGATTCACCTTCCTTTTGTCTGAAGGTTTGAACATCCACTCTAAGCTTACTAAGATTTTGAGGAGGAAAGGACTTGGCTAAGAAAGCCGTGACCAGCTTATCCCAAGAGTTCAGGCTATCCTAAGGTTGAGAGTCCAACCATATTCTAGCTCTGTCTCTTACAGCAAATGGGAAAAGCATAAGCCTGTAGACCTCGGGATCAACCCCATTGGTCTTAACAGTATCACAGATCTGCAAGAACTCAGTTAAGAACTGAAAAGGATCTTCAGATGGAAGTCCATGAAACTTGCAATTCTGTTGCATCAGAGAAACTAATTGAGGTTTAAGCTCAAAGTTGTTTGCTCCAGTGGCAGGAATTGAGATGCTTCTTCCATGAAAATTGGAATTTGGTGCAGTAAAGTCACCAAGCATCTTCCTTGCATTGTTATTATTTTCGGCCATGTCTCCTTCTTTTTCGAAAATTTCTGTCAGATTTTCTCCAGAGAGTTGTGCTTTAGCTTCCCTTAGCTTCCTCTTCAGAGTTCTTTCAGGTTCAGGATCGGCTTCAACAAGAATGTTCTTGTCCTTGTTCCTGCTCATCTAATTAGAATCTGAGCTTCACTCAAAAAACTATGAGGTATTATTGCTTCTTGTCTAGTTGCTTGGGGACAAGCAACAGTTTAAGTTTGGTGTTGTGATGAGCGGATATTTTATACGCTTTTTGGGGTTAATTTCATGTAGTTTTTAGTATGTTTTAGTTAGTTTTTAGTATATTTTCATTAGTTTCTAGGAAAAATTCATATTTCTGGACTTTACTATGAGTTTGTGTGTTTTTCTGTAATTTCAGGTATTTTCTGGCTGAAATTGAGGGAGCTGAGCAAAAATCTGATTCAGGCTGAAAAAGGACTGCTGATGTTGTTGGATTCTGACCTCTCTGCACTCAGAATGGATTTTCTGGAGCTACAGAAGTCCAATTGGCACGCTCCCAATTGCGTTAGAAAGTAGACATCCAGGGCTTTCCAGCAATATATAATAGTCTATACTTTGCTCAAGGATAGACGGCGTAAACTGGCGTTCAACGCCAGTTCCATGTTGCAGTCTGGCGTTAAACGCCAGAAACAGGTTACAAGTTGGAGTTAAACGCCCAAAACAGGTTATAACCTGGCGTTTAACTCCAGAAACAGCCTAGGCACGTGTAAATCTTAAGTCTCAGCCCCAGCACACACCAAATGGGCCCCAAAAGTGGATTTCTGCACTATCTATCATAGTTTACTCATTCTCTGCAAACCTAGATTACTAGCTCACTATTTAAACAACTTTTAGAGGATTATTTTGGACCTCATGACATTTTAGATCTGAACTTTGTACTCTTTGACGGCATGAGTCTCTAAACTCCATTGTTGGGGGTGAGGAGCTCTGCTATGTCTCGATGAATTAATGCAATTATTTCTGTTTTCTATTCAAACATGCTTGTTTCTATCTAAGATGTTCATTCGCACTTCAATATGATGGATGTGATGATCCGTGACACTCATTACCATTCTCAACCTATGAACGCATACCTGACAACCACCTCCGTTCTACCTTCGATTGAATGAGTATCTCTTGGATTCCTTAATCAGAATCTTCGTGGTATAAGCTAGAATCCATTGGCAGCATTCTTGAGAATCTGGAAAGTCTAAACCTTGTCTATGGTATTCCGAGTAGGATTCAAGGATTGAATGACTGTGACGAGCTTCAAACTCACAAGGGTTGGGCGTAGTGACAGACACAAAAGGATCAATGGATCCTATTCCAACATGAGTGAGAACCGACAGATGATTAGCCGTGCAGTGACAGCGTACCTGGACCATTTTCACTGAGAGGACAGATGGTATCCATTGACAATGGTGATCCACCAACACACAACTTGCCATAGGAAGAACCTTGCATGCGTGAAGAAGAAGACAGGGAGAAAGCAGAGATTCAGAAGACAAAGCATCTCCAAAACTCCAACATATTCTCCATTACTGAATAACAAGTATTTAATTCATGCTCTTTTATTTTTCGCAATCCAAACTGATAATTATAATTGATATCCTGACTAAGAATTACAAAATAACTATAGATTGCTTCAAGCCAACAATCTCTGTGGGATTCGACCCTTACTCACGTAAGGTATTACTTGGACGACCCAGTGCACTTGCTGGTTAGTGGTATGAGTTGTGAAAAGTGTGATTTACAATTCGTGCACCAAATTTGTGATGAGCGGATATTTTATACGCTTTTTGGGGTTAATTTCATGTAGTTTTTAGTATGTTTTAGTTAGTTTTTAGTATATTTTCATTAGTTTCTAGGCAAAATTCATATTTCTGGACTTTACTATGAGTTTGTGTGTTTTTCTGTAATTTCAGGTATTTTCTGGCTAAAATTGAGGGAGCTGAGCAAAAATCTGATTCAGGCTGAAAAAGGATTGCTGATGTTGTTGGATTCTGACCTCTCTGCACTCGGAATAGATTTTCTGGAGCTACAGAAGTCCAATTGGCGCGCTCCCAATTGCGTTGGAAAGTAGACATCCAGGGCTTTCCAGAAAAATATAATATTCCATACTTTACTCAAGGATAGATGACGTAAACTGGCGTTCAACACCAGTTCTATGTTGTAGTCTGGCGTTAAACGCCAGAAACAGGTTACAAGTTGGAATTAAACGCCCAAAACAGGTTACAACCTGGCGTTTAACTCCAGAAACAGCCTAAGCACGTGTAAAGCTTAAGTCTCAGCCCTAGCACACACCAAATGGGCCCCAGAAGTGGATTTTTGCACTATCTATCATAGTTTACTCATTCTCTGCAAACCTAGATTACTAGCTTACTATTTAAACAACTTTTAGAGGATTATTTTGGATCTCATGACATTTTAGATCTGAACTTTGTACTCTTTGATAGCATGAGTCTCTAAACTCCATTGTTGGGGTGAGGAGCTCTGCTGTGTCTCGATGAATTAATGCAATTATTTCTGTTTTCTATTCAAACACGCTTGTTTCTATCTAAGATGTTCATTCGCACTTCAATATGATGGATGTGATGATCCGTGACACTCATCACCATTCTCAACCTATGAACGCGTGCCTGACAACCACCTCCGTTCTACCTTCGATTGAATGAGTATCTCTTGGATTCCTTAATCAGAATCTTCGTGGTATAAGCTAGAATCCATTGGCAGCATTCTTGAGAATCCGGAAAGTCTAAACCTTGTCTGTGGTATTCTGAGTAGGATTCAGGGATTGAATGACTGTGACGAGCTTCAAACTCACAAGGGTTGGGCGTAGTGACGCAAAAGGATCAATGGATCCTAATCCAGCATGAGTGAGAACCGACAGATGATTAGCCGTGTGGTGACAGTGTACCTGGACCATTTTCACTGAGAGGACGGATGGTATCCATTGACAACGGTGATCCAACAACACACAGCTTGCCATAGGAAGAACCTTGCGTTCGTGAAGAAGAAGACAGGGAGAAAGCAGAGATTCAGAAGACAAAGCATCTCCAAAACTCCAACATATTCTCCATTACTGCATAACAAGTATTTAATTCATGCTCTTTTATTTTTCGCAATCCAAACTGATAATTATAATTGATATCTTGACTAAGAATTACAAAATAACCATAGATTGCTTCAAGCCAACAATCTCCGTGGGATTCGACCTTTACTCATGTAAGGTATTACTTGGACGACCCAGTGCACTTGCTGGTTAGTGGTACGAGTTGTGAAAAGTATGATTTACAATTCGTGCACCAAATCGTTCATTCCTTGGTAACTGCGCTAAAAACTTAATACGCATGTTCATAATTTTAGTTCTTTTTCACAATTTTGATACAACTAACCAGCAAGTGCACTGGGTCGTCCAAGTAATAAACCTTACGTGAGTAAGGGTCGATCCCACAGAGATTGTCGGCTTGAAGCAAGCTATGGTCACCTTGTAAATCTCAGTCAGGCAGATTCAAAAGGTTATAGAGTTTTAATAATTAAAAGATAAATAAAACATAAACTAGGATAGAGATACTTATGTAATTCATTGGTGAGAATTTCAGATAAGCATATAGAGATGCTTTCGTTCCTCTGAACCTCTGCTTTCCTGCTGTCTTCATCGAATCATTCCTACTCCCTTCCATGGCAAGGTTTATGTAGGGCATCACCGTTGTCAATGGCTACATCCCATCCTCTCTGTGAAAATGGTCCAATGCGTTGTCACTGCATGGCTAATCATCTGTCGGTTCTCGATCATACTGGAATAGGATTTACTATCCTTTTGCGTCTGTCACTATGCCCAGCACTCGCGAGTTTGAAGCCCGTCATAGCCATCCCTTCCCAGATCCTACTCGGAATACCACAGACAAGGTTTAGACTTTCCGGAGAGGTGTTGGGGAAGAGTGATTGAGTTGATTGGTGAAGGGTATTTGGGGAAGAGAGTTATGAAAAGGTGTGAAGAGGAGAGAGAAGAAGATGTGGGGACCCTGTGGGGTCCACAGGTCCTGAGGGAATCCTGTGGGATCCACAGATCCTGTGGTGATCCTGTGGGGTCCACAGATCCTGAGGTGTCAAGGGTTTTTCATCCCTGCACCTTTTAGACGTGTAAAACGCCCTATACATGCAATCCTGGCGTTTAACGCCAGACTGTTGCTTATTTCTGGCGTTAAACGCCACTTCCATGCTTTGTTCTGGCGTTTAACACCAGGTAGATGCTGGTTTCTGGCGTTAAACGCCAGCTTGGTGCCTGTTTCTGGTGTTAAACGCCAGACAGATGCTTGTTTCTGGCGTTTAAATGCCAGACTGCTCTCCTCCAGGGTGTGCTATTTTTTTCTGTTGTTTTTCATTTTGTTTTTGATTTTTCAGTAGTTTTTGTGACTTTACATTATCATCAACCTAATAAAACACGAAATAACAATAGAAAATAAATAAATATAATTAGATAACATTGGGTTGCCTCCCAACAAGCACTTCTTTAATGTCAATAGCTTGACAGTGAGCTCTCATGGAGCCTCATAGATGTTTAGAGCATTGTTGGAACCTCCCAACACCAAACTTAGAGTTTGAATGTGGGGGTTCAACACCAAACTTAGAGTTTGGTTGTGGCCTCCCAACACCAAACTTAGAGTTTGACTATGGGGGCTTTGGTTGACTCTGCAGTGAGAGAAGCTTTTCATGCTTCCTCTCCATGGTTACAGAAGGAGATCCTTGAGTTTTAAACACAAGGTTGTCATCATTCAGTTGAAGGATCAATTCTCCTCTATCCACATCAATCACAGCTCTTGCTGTGGCTAGGAAGGGTCTTCCAAGGATGATGGATTCATTCTCATCCTTCCCAGTGTCTAGGATTATGAAATCAGCAGGGATGTAAAGGCCTTTAACCTTTACTAGCACGTCCTCTACTTGTCCATAAGCCTGTTTTCTTGAGTTGTCTGCCATCTCTAATGAGATTCTGGCAGCTTGCACCTCGAAGATTCCCAGTTTCTCCATTACAGAGAGTGGCATGAGGTTTATCCCTGACCCAAGGTCACATAGAGCCTTCTCAAAGGTCATGGTGCCTATGGTACAAGGTATTAAGAATTTTCCAGGATCCTGTTTCTTCTGAGGCAATGTCAGTTGATCCAGATCACTCAGTTCATTGATGAGCAAGGGAGGTTTATCTTCCCAAGTCTCATTACCAAATAATTTGGCATTCATCTTTATGATTGCACCAAGGTACTTGGCAACTTGCTCTTCAGTGACATCTTCATTCTCTTCAGAAGAAGAATACTCATCAGAGCTCATGAATGGCATAAGGAGGTTCAATGAAATCTCTATGGTCTCTAGATGAGCCTCAGATTCCTTTGGTTCCTCAGAGGAAAACTCCTTGTTGATCACTGGACGTCCCAGGAGGTCTTTCTCACTGGGATTCACGTCCTCTCCCTCCCTTGTAGGTTCGGCCATGATGGTTAAATCAATGGCCTTGCACTCTCTTTTTGGATTCTCTTCTGTATTGCTCGGGAGAGTACTAGGAGGAGTTTCAGTGACTCTTTTACTCAGCTGGCCCACTTGTGCCTCCAATTTTCTAATGGAGGACCTTGTTTCATTCATGAAACTTAAAGTGGCCTTAGATAGATCAGAGACTATATTTGCTAAGCTAGATGGATTCTTCTCAGAATTCTCTGTCTGTTGCTGAGTGGATGATGGAAAAGGCTTACTATTGCTAAACCTGTTTCTTCCACCATTATTAAAGCCTTGTTGAGGCTTTTGTTGATCCTTCCATGAGAAATTTGGATGATTCCTCCATGAGGGATTATAGGTGTTTCCATAGGGTTCACTCTTGTAATTCACCTCTGCTATTGCAGTGTTCTCAGGATCATAAGCTTCTTCTTCAGAAGATGCCTTTTTAGTATTGTTGGATGATTCCTTCAATCCATTCAGACTCTGAGAGATCATATTGACTTGCTGAGTCAATATTTTATTCTAAGCCAATATGGCATTCAGAGTATCAATTTCAAGAACTCCCTTCCTCATAGGCGTCCCATTATTCACAGGATTCCTTTCAGAAGTGTACATGAACTGGTTATTTGCAACCATGTCAATGAGTTCTTGAGCTTTTGCAGGCGTTTTCTTTAGGTGAATGGATCCACCTTCAGAATGGTCCAGTGACATCTTTGATAGCTCAGACAGACCATCATAGAATATATCCAGGATGGACCATTCTGAAAGCATGTCAGAAGGACACTTTTTGGTCAGTTTCTTGTATCTCTCCCAAGCTTCATAGAGGGATTCACCTTCCTTTTGTCTGAAGGTTTGAACATCCACTCTAAGATTACTAAGCTTTTGAGGAGGAAAGAACTTGGCTAAGAAAGCCGTGACCAGTTTATCCCAAGAGTTCAGGCTATCCTTAGGTTGAGAGTCCAACCATATTCTAGCTCTGTCTCTTACAGCAAATGGGAAAAGCATAAGCCTGTAGACCTCGGGATCAACCCTATTGGTCTTAACAGTATCACAGATATGCAAGAACTCAGTTAAGAACTGAAAAGGATCTTCAGATGAAAGTCCATGAAACTTGCAGTTCTGTTGCATCAGAGAAACTAATTGAGGTTTAAGCTCAAAGTTGTTTGCTCCAATGGCAGGAATTGAGATGCTTCTTCCATGTAAATTGGAATTTGGTGCAATAAAGTCACCAAGCATCTTCCTTGCATTGTTATTATTTTCGGCCATGTCTCCTTCTTTTTCGAAAATTTCTGTCAGATTTTCTCCAGAGAGTTGTGCTTTAGCTTCCCTTAGCTTCCTCTTCAAAGTTCTTTCAGGTTCAGGATCGGCTTCAACAAGAATGTTCTTGTCCTTATTCCTGCTCATATGAAAAAGAAGAGAACACAAAAGAAAATATGGAATCCTCTATGTCATAGTATAGAGATTCCTTATGCAAGTATAAGAAGAGAAGAATGTAAGAAGGAGAAGAGAAAAAACTCGAACACAGAGAGGAAGATGGTGTTCGAATTTTGGGTGGAAGAGAAGTATTAGTAGATGAATAAATAATTAGAAGGAGATGAGAGAATGAATTTCGAATATAAAAATAAAAAATATTTTTGTTTTTAATTTAAAATTAAAAATTAAAATTCAAAAATTTAAAAAAGAAAAATTAAATTAAATTAAATTAAAATCAATTAGTTAATTAAAAAGGAATTTTGAAAAAGATGAAGGTGATTTTCGAAAATTAGAAAGAGAGAGTTAGTTAGGTAGTTTTGAAAAAGATAAGAATCAAACAAAAAGATAGGATTAGTTTGAAAAAGATTTGAAAATCAATTTTTGAAAAGATAAGAGGTTAGAAAAGAAGTTAGAAAAGATTTTGAAATTGATTTTGAAAAGATGTGATTGAAACTTATTTTGAAAAAGATTTGAAAAAGAAATTTAAAAAGATTTGATTTTGAAATCAAAGTTGATTACTTGACTAACAAGAAACTAAAAGGTATGATTTAAAATTTTAAAGATTGAACCTTTCTTACTAGGCAAGTAACAAACTTAAAATTTTAGAATCAATCACATTAAATGCTAATAAGATTTTCGAAAATTATGAAAAAGATTTTTGAAAATTAATTTTGAAAATTTCAAAAATTATGAAAGAAAAATGAGAAAGATTTGATTTTTGAAAAAGATTTGAAAAAGATAGAATTTTTAAATTAAAAATTTGATTTGACTCATAAGAAACAACTAGATTTTAAAAATTTTTGAAGAAGTCAACTCAAATTTTCGAATTTGATGAGAAGAAAAAGGGAAAGATATATATATATATATTTTTTGAATTTTTAATGATGAAAGAGAAAAACACAAAATTGACACATAACATAGAAATTATGAATCAAAACAACTAATGCATGCAAGAACACTTTGAATGTCAAGATGAACACCAAGAACACTTTGAAGATCAAGATGAACATCAAGACTTATTTTTGAAAATTTTTAAGAAAAGAAAAACATGCAAGACACCAAACTTAGAATTTTTTTAATATTTAGACACTAACAAATTAAAATTGCATATGGAAAATAAGAAAAGATGCAAAACAAGAAATTTTAAAGATCAAACAAGGAGACTTACCAAGAACAACTTGAAGATCATGAAGAACACCATGCATGAGTTTTCGAAAAATGCAAGAAAATTATAAAAAAATGTAATTGACACCAAACTTAAAAATTGACACAAGACTCAAACAAGAAACACAAAATTATTTTTGGTTATATGATTTTATAATTTTTTTTGGATTTTCGAAAATTGTTTTGGAAAAACGACAAAGAAGAAATTTTTTTGTATTTTTCAAAAATAAGAAATAAAAATCTTAAAATTAAAATAAAATTACCTAATCTGATCAACAAGATGAACCGTCAGTTGTCCAAACTCGAACAATCCCCGACAACGGTGCCAAAAACTTGGTGCACGAAATCGTGATCGTTCATTCCTTGGTAACGGTGCTAAAAACTTAATACGCACGTTCATAATTTTAGTTCTTTTTCACAATTTCGATACAACTAACCAGCAAGTGCATTGGGTCGTCCAAGTAATAAACCTTACGTGAGTAAGGGTTGATCCCACAGAGATTGCCGGCTTGAAGCACGCTATGGTCACCTTGTAAATCTCAGTCAGGCGGATTCAAAAGGTTATAGAGTTTTGATAATTAAAAGATAAATAAAACATAAACTAGGATAGAGATACTTATGTAATTCATTGGTGAGAATTTCAGATAAGCATATAGAGATGCTTTCGTTCCTCTGAACCTCTGCATTCCTGCTGTCTTCATCCAATCATTCCTACTCCTTTCCATGGCAAGCTTTATGTAGGGCATTACCGTTGTCAATGGCTACATCCCATCCTCTCTGTGAAAATGGTCCAATGCGCTGTCACTGCATGGCTAATCATCTGTCGGTTCTCGATCATACTGGAATAGGATTTACTATCCTTTTGCGTCTGTCACTACGCCCAGCACTCGCGAGTTTGAAGCTCGTCACAGCCATCCCTTCCCAGATCCTACTCGGAATACCACAGACAAGGTTTAGACTTTCCGGATCTCAGGAATAGCCATCCATGGGTTCTAACTTATACCACGAAGACTCTAATATCTCGAACTCGGTCCCCTGTATTAGATATCTAAGAGATACTCATTCTAGCTTGTTTGCATGTAGAACGGAGGTGTTTGTCAGGCACGCGTTCATAAGTGAGAATGATGATGAGCGTCATATAATCATCACATTTATCATGTTCTTGTGTGCGAATGGATATCTTAGAATAGGAATAAGCTTGAATTGAATAGAAAAACAATAGTACTTTGCATTAATATGTGAGGAACAGCAGAGCTCCACACCTTAATCTATGGTGTGTAGAAACTCTACCGTTCAAAATACATAAGTGATAAGGTCCAGGCATGACCAAATGGCCAGCCCCCTAAACATGATCAAAGGATCAAAAGATAATCCAAAGATAAAACTCAGGATGTAAATATAATAGTAAAAAGTCCTATTTATGCTAAACTAGTTACTAGGTTTACAGAAATGAGTAAATGATGCAGAAATCCACTTCTGGGGCCCACTTGGTGTGTGCTTGGGCTGAGCATTGAGCTTTACACGTGTAGAGGCTTCTCTTGGAGTTGAACGCCAGTTTGTAACCTATTTCTGGCGTTTAACTCCACTTTGCAACCTGTTTCTGGCGTTTAACTCCAGAATGCAGCATGGAACTGGCGTTGAACACCAGTTTTCATCATCTAAACTCGGGAAAAGTATGGACTATTATATATTGCTGGAAAGCTCTAGATGTCTACTTTCCAACGCAATTAAGAGCGTGCCATTTGGAGTTCTGTAGCTCCAGAAAATTCACTTTGAGTGCAGGGAGGTCAGAATCCAACAGCATCTGCAGTCCTTCTTCAACTTCTGAATCTGATTTTTGCTCAGGTCCCTCTTCAGCCAGAAAATACTTGAAATCACAGAAAAACACATAAACTCATAGTAAAGTCCAGAAATGTGAATTTTAATTAAAAACTAATAAAAATATACTAAAAACTAACTAAATCATACTAAAAACTATGTAAAAACAATGCCAAAAAGCGTATAAATTATCCGCTCGTCAATAACCATAGCTTGCTTCAAGCCGGCAATCTCCGTGGAATCGACCCTTACTCACGTAAGGTATTACTTGGACGACCCAGTGCACTTGCTGGTTAGTTGTGCGGAGTTGCAAAAGTGTGATTGTAATTTCGTGCACCAAGTTTTTGGCGCCGTTGCCGGGGATTGTTCGAGTTTGGACAACTGACGGTTTATCTTGTTGCTTAGATTAGGAATATTTTATTTTTGTTGGTTTAGAGTCTTTTATTTGAGTTTAGTTTCATATTTTAAGTTTGGTGTCAATTGCATGCTTTTACTTTCTTTTAATTTTTTGAATTTGCATACTCTTAGTTGTTTCTTGATCTTTAAAAATTCTAAGTTTGGTGTCTTCTTTGTGTTTTCTTTTAATTTTTCGAAAATTTGTGTTCAATTTTCTAAAAATTTTAAGTTTGGTGTGTTTTTGTGCTTTTATTTACTTAAAATTTTTTTCAAAAATTTGTTCTTAGTGTTCATCTTGACATTCAAAGTGTTCTTGGTGTTCATCTTGACATTCAAAGTTTTCTTGTTTGTTCTCTTTGTTTTGATCTAAAATTTCTAAGCTTAGTGTCGTTTTGTTGTTTTTCTCTTTCCTCATTAAAATTTAAAAATAAAAAAATACCTTTTCCTTATTTTACTCATAATTTTCGAAAGTTAGCATTAAAGTAGTCAAAGATTTTCAAAATCAAATCTTTTCTTTTTAATCAAGTCAAAATTCTAATTTCAAAAATTGATCTTTTCAAATCTTTTTCAATATATATATATATATATATATATATATATATATATATATATATATATATATATATATATATATATAATCTATTTTCAATTCATATCAATTCTCTTTTCTCTATCATGGACATAAGTGGAAATGAACAGTCCAGAAGGACTCTGGGATCATATGCCAACCCCATTACAGCTGCATATGGGAGTAGCATCTATATACCTCCCATCAAAGCAAGCAGTTTTGAGCTAAATCCTCAGCTCATTATCATGGTGCAGCAAAATTGCCAGTATTCCGGTCTTCCACAGGAAGAACCTACTGAGTTTCTAGCACAGTTTTTACAAATTGCTGACACAGTACGTGATAAAGAAGTGGATCAGGATGTCTACAGATTATTACTATTTCCATTTGCTGTAAAAGATCAAGCTAAGAGGTGGTTAAATAACCAACCCACAGCAAGCATAAAAACATGGAGACAGTTATCAGACAAATTCCTGAATCAATTTTACCCTCCAAAAAGGATGACACAGCTAAGGCTGGACATCCAAGGCTTTAAACAAGAGGATCATGAATCCCTTTATCCTATGAGAGGTATAGAGGGATGCTAAGAAAATGCCCCTCTGAAATGTTTTCAGAGTGGGTACAGTTAGACATCTTCTACTATGGGCTTACAGAAAGAGCTCAAATGTCTCTAGACCACTCAACTAGTAGATCTATACACATGAGAAAGACAATTGAAGAGACTCAAGAACTCATAGAAACAGTTGCTAGAAATCAACATCTGTACTCAAGCAATGAGCCCTCCAAAGAAAAAGAAGCTATGGTAGCAACTACTAATCATAATCCTCAAGAACAGATTGTTGAACTAAATCAGCAATTACTTCTAATGACAAAACAATTAGCAGAATTCAAGGAGATTCTCCAAGACACTAAAAATGATAACAAGAATATAGAAGCACAATTATATCAGACAAGACAGCAGCTATCTAAACAGATAACAGAAGAATGACAAGCTGTTCAACTAAGGAGCGGGAAGACGTTGAATAATTCAGTTCAAAGTAGCAAAAAGTCAAGAAAGGAACAAATGACAGAGGATTATCAAACCACTGCCCAAAATTCCTCTGAGGACAGCAAGAGCTCAGAGAGGAATAATTTTGGCGTTCAAACGCCAGAAAAGGGAGAAAAGTTGGCGTTAAACGCCCATTCCTTGCCCAGTTATGGCGTTCAAACGCCAGAAAAGGGTGGGAAGCTGGCATTAAACGCCCATCCTGCACCCAATCCTGGCGTTCAAACGCCAATGAGGGATCAGACACCTGCAAGTGCTGATAGTAACCCCTCTAAGAAGGCTTCTCCAACCACTTCTGTAGGGAATAAACCTGTAGCAACTAAGGTTGAAGAGTATAAGGCCAAGATGCATTATCCTCAGAAACTCCGCCAAACGGAACAGGATAAACATTTGCCCAATTTGCAGACTATCTTAGGACTCTTGAGATAAAGATCCCGTTTGCAGAGGCACTTGAGCAAATACCCTCTTATTCTAAGTTCATGAAAGAGATCCTAAGTCATAAGAAGGATTGAAAATAAACTGAAAAAGTGTTTCTCACAGAAGAATGCAGTGCAGTCATTCTGAAAAGCTTACCAGAAAAGCTTCAAGATCCAGGAAGCTTTATGATACCATGCACATTAGAGGGTGCTTGTACTAATACAGCTCTATGTGACCTTGGAGCAAGTATCAACCTAATACCTGCATCTACTATTAGAAAGCTTGGGTTGACTGAAGAAGTCAAACTAACCCGAATATGTCTTCAACTTGCTGATGGCTCCATTAAATATCCATCAGGCATAATTGAGGACATGATTGTCAAGGTTGGGCCATTTGCCTTTCCCACTGACTTTGTAGTGCTGGAAATGAAGGAGCACAAGAGTGCAACTCTCATTCTAGGAAGACCTTTCCTAGCAACTGGACGAACTCTTATTGATGTACAAAAAGGGGAAGTGACTCTGAGAGTCAATGAGGATGAGTTCAAGTTAAATGCTGTCAAAGCTATGCAGCATCCAAACACATCAAATGACGGCATGAACACTAATATTATTGACTCTTTGATGGAAGAGATCAATATGACTGAGAGTCTTGAATCAGAGCTAGAGGACATCTTTAAAGATGTTCAGCCTGATCTGGAGAAACCAGAGGAAATAAAAGAACCTCTAAAAATCCCTCAAGAAGAGGAGAAACCTCCTAAACCTGAGCTCAAACCACTACCACCATCCCTGTAATATGCATTTCTGGGAGAGGGTGACACTTTCCCAGTGATCATAAACTCTGCTTTAAATCCACAAGAAGAGAAAGCACTAATTCAAGTGCTAAGGACACACAAGACAGCTCTTGGGTGGTCCATAAGTGATCTTAAGGGCATTAGCCCAGCAAGATGCATGCACAAGATCCTATTGGAAGATGATGCTAAGCCAGTGGTTCAACCACAGAGGCGGCTAAATCCAGCCATGAAGGAGGTGGTGCAAAAAGAGGTCACTAAGTTACTAGAGGCTGGGATTATTTATCCTATTTCTGATACCCCTGGGTGAGCCCTGTCCAAGTTGTCCCCAAGAAGGGAGGCATGACAGTAGTTCATAATGAAATGAATGAACTGGTTCCCACAAGAACAGTTACAGGGTGGCGTATGTGTATTGACTACAGAAGGCTCAATACAGCCACCAGAAAGGATCATTTTCCTTTACCATTCATAGACCAGATGCTAGAGAGACTAGCAGGCCATGAATACTACTGCTTTTTGGATGGTTATTCAAGCTACAACCAAATTGCAGTGGATCCTCAAGACCAAGAGAAAACAGCATCCACATGTACATTTGGAGTATTTGCTTATAGAAGAATGCCTTTTGGTCTGTGCAATGCACCTGCAACCTTTCAGAGGTGTATGCTCTCTATCATCTCTGATATGGTAGAGAAGTTCCTGGAAGTCTTCATGGATGACTTCTCAGTATTTGGAGACTCATTCAGCTCCTGTCTTGATCATCTAGCACTTGTCCTGAAAAGGAGCCAAGAGACTAACCTGGTCTTAAACTGGGAAAAATGTCACTTTATGGTGACTGAAGGAATTGTCCTTGGGCACAAAATTTCAAGCAAGGGAATAGAGGTGGATCAAGCCAAGGTAGAGGTGATTGAAAAATTACCACCACCTGCCAATGTTAAGGCAATCAGAAGTTTTCTGGGGCATGCAGGATTCTATAGGAGGTTCATAAAGGATTTTTCAAAAATTGCAAAACCTCTAAGCAACCTGCTAGCTGCTGACACACTATTTGTGTTTGACACAGAGTGTCTGCAGGCGTTTGAAACCCTGAAAGCCAAGCTGGTCACAGTACCAGTCATCTCTGCACCTGACTGGACATTACCATTCGAATTAATGTGTGATGCCAGTGACCATGCCATTGGTGCAGTGTTGGGACAAAGGCATAACAAGCTTCTGCATGTCATTTACTATGCCAGTCGTGTTCTAAATGATGCACAGAAGAATTACACAACCACAGAAAAAGAGCTGCTAGCAGTGGTTTATGCCATTGACAAGTTTAGATCCTATTTAGTAGGATCAAAAGTGATTGTGTACACTGACCATACTGCTCTTAAATATTTACTCACAAAGCAGGATTCAAAACCCAGCTCATAAGATGGGTGTTTCTTCTGCAAGAGTTTGATATAGAAATAAGAGACAGAAAAGGGACAGAGAACCAGGTAGCTGATCATCTGTCCCAGATAGAACCAGTAGCTAGGGCGTCCCTCCCTTCTACTGAGATCTCTGAGACCTTTCCAGATGAGCAACTCTTTGCCATTCATGAAGCACCATGGTTTGCAGACATTGTAAATTATAAAGCTGTGAGGTTCATACCCCAGGAGTACAGCAGGGTGCAAAAGAAAAAACTAATTTCTGATGCAAAGTACTACTTGTGGGATGAACCATATCTCTTTAAGAGATGTGCAGATGGAATGATCCGCAGATGCGACCCTAGAGAGGAGGCACAGAAGATCCTGTGGCATTGCCATAGATCACAGTATGGAGGACACTTCGGAAGTGAGCGCACAGCCACTAAAGTCCTCCAATGTGGCTTCTACTGGCCTACTCTCTATAGAGATGCCCGAGAGTTTGTGCGTAACTGTGACAGTTGCCAAAGAGCTGGCAACTTACCTCATGGTTACGCCATGCCTCAACAAGGGATCTTAGAGATTGAGTTGTTTGACGTATGGGGTATTGACTTCATGGGTCCTTTCCCACCATCATACTCAAACACTTACATTCTGGTGGCAGTAGACTACGTATCAAAATGGGTGGAGACAATTGCCACACCCACTAATGATACCAAGACTGTGCTGAAGTTCCTCCAGAAACATATTTTTAGCAGATTTGGTGTTCCCAAAGTACTAATCAGTGATGGGGGCACCCATTTCTGCAATAAATAACTTTACTCTGCCATGGTCCAATATGGAATTAGCCACAAAGTAGCAACTCCGTATCATCCACAGACAAATGGGCAGGCTGAAGTCTCTAATAGAGAGCTAAAAAGAATCCTGGAACGGACTGTAATTGCCCGTAGAAAGGATTGGGCAAAGAGCTTGGATGATGCTCTGTGGGCATACAGAACAACATTCAAGACTCCTATAGGAACCTCTCCATACCAGCTTGTGTATGGCAAGGCCTGTCATCTGCCCGTAGAACTGGAACATAAAGCTTATTGGGCAACCAGATTCCTAAACCTGGATGCTAAGTTAGCTGGTGAGAAAAGATTGCTCCAGCTAAATGAGCTAGAGGAGTTCATACTCAATGCTTTTGAAAATGCAAAAATTTATAAGAAAAAAGAAAAAAAATGGCATGACAAGAAATTGTCATCCAGAGTCTTTGAGCCAGGACAAAAAGTTCTGCTGTTCAACTCTAGGCTTAGATTATTCCCTGGGAAATTAAAATCCCGGTGGAGGGGACCATATGTGATTATAGGAGTGTCACCATATGGATATGTTGAGCTTCAAGATATTGATTCTGACAAAAAGTTCATTGTTAATGGACAAAGAATCAAACATTATCTTAAAAGCAATTTTGAGCAAGAATGCTCAAAACTGAGGCTTGAATGAAGCTCAGTAAAGGTCCAGCTAAAGACAATAAAGAAGCGCTTGCTGGGAGGCAACCCAGCCATTAGCAGGTTATTTGTTTTAAATAATACTTGTAGAAATTTGATATACACTTTCTTCAAAGGTTAATCATCAAAATTGAAGAAATTCACAGCGTTACAGAAGGATTCAGTGCAAAAAGCAGAGAAAAGGAGCTTGCTGACAAGAAAACGCCAGTAAAGGGCATTTTGGGCATTAAACGCCAGAATGGGTACCATTCTGGGTGTTTAACGCCAGTAAAGGTACCATTTTGGGCGTTAAACGCCAGAATTGGTACCATTCTAGGCATTTAACGCCAGAATTGCAGCATCCTGGGCGTTCAGCAAAACGCCCAGTGATAAAGGGGTTTCTGGCGTTTAACGCTAGCCAGGGTACCTGGCTGGGCGTTCAATGCCCATAATGGCCAACAATTGGGCGTTAAACGCCAGAATGGATACCATTCTGAGCGTTTAACGCCAGAAAGGCAGGGGGAGGAGATTTTGTTTCCAAATTCAATTTTTTTTTCAAATTTTCATGTTTTAACTCATAATTTTCTGCATAAACATGTTTCAAACTTTCATTATTCACCCTCAATTTTCAAAAATTCAACAATTCTCTAAATCTCTTTTTCAATTTTCTTTCAAATCCTTCCCAAATCTTCTGCAAAAATTCAAGTATCTTTTCAATTTCTTTTCAAATCTTTTCAAACCCATCATATCATCTCTTATTTCTTAGATGCATAACCAAATTATCAGATTTAACCTCTTTATATCTTTTTCAATTGAAAATCTCATCTTTTTCATATCATGATTTTATTTTCTTCCATCAATCATATTTCTATGGCATATCTCTTTCAAAATTTTCGAAATCCCTCCCCTCCTCTTATAAATACACATTCGGCCATCCCCTCCTCTCCACCATTCGAATTTGCCTCTTCTCCTCTCTCTCCCCTTTCCTTTCTTTTGCTTGAGGGCAAGCAAACCTCTAAGTTTGGTGTGTTTTTCCGTGATCACTGAGCTAAGACTCATCAAGATCATGGCACCTAAGGGAAAGCAAACCAAATCAAGAGGCAAGAAAGAGAATACTCCAAAGAGTCTTTGGAATCAAGAGAGGTTCCTAACCAAAGAACATGCAGACCATTACCATAAAATAATGGGTCTGAGGTCAGTGATCCTGGAAGTTAAATTCAATCTGAAAGAAGATGAATATCCAGAGATCCAAGAGCAAATTCGAAACAGAGGATGGGAAATTCTAGCTAATCCTAAAACAAAGGTTGGAAGAAACATAGTTCAGGAATTCTACTCAAATCTGTGGCTAACAGATAAGCAGAGAATAACTGGAACCGCCTTTTATACCTACCGAACCATGGTCAGAGGGAGGCTTATTTACTTCCATCTGGACAAAATAAGAGAGGTCTTCAAATTGCCTCAACTACAAGATGATCCAGAATCCTTTAATAGGAGAATGGTGAGAGTAGATAAGGGGTTGGATCAAGTTCTAGAGGACATATGCCTCCCTGGAACTAAGTGGATAACCAATTCAAAAGGTGTCCCAAACCAACTCAAGAGGGGAGATCTCAAACCAGTTGCAAGAGGCTGGTTGGACTTCATTGGGCGTTCTATATTGCCCACTAGCAACCGCTCTGAGGTCACTGTCAAAAGAGTAGTGATGATTCATTGTATTATGCTTGGAAAAGAAGTGGAGATTCATCATCTGATTTCTTGTGAGATTTACACAATTGCAAACAAGAACTCCACTGAAGCCAAACTGGCCTACCCAAGCTTAATTTATCTGCTATGTAAAGATGCTGGGGTGAGGATGGGAGTAGATGAATTCATCCCAATCGAACACCCAATCACCAAGAAGTCAATGGAAGGACAAGTGCAAGACAACTCCATAAAAAGGAGGGCGCAGGAGTTCCTGCCAGAAATTCCTGAAATTGACTACTGGATCCGCCTAGAAGCATCTGTTACCAAGCTGCAAAAAGCTATGGAACAACTTAAGGAAGAACAGCAGAATCAAAACTGCATGCTCTGCAAACTGCTGAAGGAATAGGAGAAGCAGGGGCGTGAGCTACAGGAGCTGAAGCGCCAGAAGCTCTCCCTTGAAGGACCAAGCACCCCACAGATTGAGGGAGCATCCACTTCTCAAAATCAAGGTTGTTGAGTCCTAACTCTGTGATAACCTTTATTATTAAGAGTCTATTTTAAGTGTCATTTATTTTTCTATTTTTTTTACTTTTCTGTTTCCTATTATTATTAGTTTGCTCTTATATTTATTTTTGAGTCTTATTGTCATTCCATGATTAAAAAAATTTAAAGTTTATGTCTTAAAGCTATGAATGTCCTATGAATCCATCACATTTCTTAAATAAAAAGTGTTTTTAATTGAAAAAGAAAAAGAAGTACATGAATTTCAAATTTTAAAACAGTTTAATTATTTTGATGTGGTGGTAATACTCTTGTTTTCTGAATGAATGCTTGAACAGTGCATATGTTTGAATTTGCTATTTATGAATGTTAAAATTGTTGGCTCTTGAAAGAATGATGGAAAAGGAGAAGTGTTATTGATAATCTCAAAAATAAAAAAATTGATTCTTGAAGCAAGAAAAAGCAGTGAATAGAAAGAAAAAAAAAAGAGAGAGGATAATATGCGAAAAAAAAAGAAGAAAAAGAAAGAAAAAGCAAGCAGAAGAAGCCAATAGCCCTTTAAACCAAAAGGCAAGGGTAATAAAAAGGATCCAAGGCTTTGAGCATCAGCGGATAGGAGGGCCCTCAGGAATAAAATCTTGGCCTAAGCGGCTAAACCAAGTTGTCCCTAACCATGTGCTTGTGGCGTGAAGGTGACAAGTGAAAACTTGAGACTGAGCGGTTAAAGTCGTGGTCCAAAGCAAAAAAAGAGTGTGCTTAAGAGCTCTGGACACCTCTAATTGGGGACTCTAGCAAAGCTGAGTCACAATCTGAAAAGGTTCACCCAGTTATGTGTCTGTGGCATTTATGTATCCGGTGGTAATACTGGAAAACAAAATGCTTCGGGTCACGGCCAAGACTCATAAAGTAGCTGTGTTGAAGAATCAACACACTTAACTAGGAGAATCAATAACACTATCTGAATTCTGAGTTCCTATAGATGCCAATCATTCTGAACTTCAAAGGAAAAAGTGAGATGCCAAAACTGTTCAGAAGCAAAAAGCTAATAGCCCCGCTCATCTAATTAAGACTGATCTTCATAGATGTTTTTGGAATTCATTGTATATTATCTTCTATTTATCCTATTTGATTTTCAGTTGCTTGGGGGACAAGCAACAATTTAAGTTTGGTGTTGTGATGAGCGGATAATTTATACGCTTTTTGGCATTATTTTTAGTATGTTTTCAGTAGATTTTAGTTAGTTTTCGTTATATTTTTATTAGTTTTTATTTAAAATTTACTTTTCTAGACTTTACTATGAGTTTGTGTATTTTTCTAAGATTTCAGGTATTTTCTGACTGAAATTGAGGGACCTGAGCAAAAATCTGATTCAGAGGCTGAAAAAGGACTGCAGATGCTATTGGATTCTGACCTCCCTGCACTCGAAGTAGATGTTTTGGAGCTACAGAATCCCAATTGGTGCGCTCTCAATTGCGTTGGAAAGTAGACATCCTGGGCTTTCCATCAATATATAATAGTTCATACTTTGCCCAAGATTTGATGGCCCAAACCGGCGTTCCAAGTCAGCTTAAGAATTCTGGCGTTTAACGCCAGAACTGGCATAAAAGCTGGAGTTAAACGCCCAAACTGGCACAAAAACTGGCGTTTAACTCCAAGAAAAGTCTCTACACATGAAAGCTTCAATGCTCAGCCCAATCACACACCAAGTGGGCCCCGGAAGTGGATTTTTACACTAAACACCCTAGCTTACTCATTTTCTGTAACCCTAGGTCACTAGTTTACTATAAAAACTATTTTTAGTAATTCATCTTGTACCTCATGACATTCTACACGTTTCATATTGTATCTTCTATGGAATGAGTCTCTAAACCCCATTGTTGGGGTGAGGAGCTCTGCTGTGTTTCGATGAATTAATGCAATTACTACTGTTTTTCATTCTATCATGCTTGCTTCTATTCTAAGATATTCATTCGCACTTTAACCTGATGAATGTGATGATCCATGACAATCATCATCATTCTTAACTATGAACGCGTGCCTGACAACCACTTCCGTTCTACATGCAATCAAGCTTGAATGTGTATCTCTTGGGTTTCTAATCTAAGATTAGAACCTTCGTGGTATAGGCTAGAATTATTGGCAGCCATTCCTGAGGTCCGGAAAGTCTAAACCTTGTCTGTGGTATTCCGAGTAGGATCTGGGAAAGGATGACTGTGACGAGCTTCAAACTCGCGAGTGTTGGGCGTGTGACAGACGCAAAAGGATCAATGGATCCTATTCCAGCATGATCGAGAACCGACAGATGATTAGCCGTGCGGTGACAGCGTGCGTAGAACATTTTTACTGAGAGGACGGGAAGTAGCCATTGACAACGGTGATGCCCAACATAAAGCTTGCCATGGAAGGAGCCTTGCGTGTGTGAAGAAGAAGATAGTAGGAAAGCATAGATTCAGGGGACAAAGCATCTCCAAAACCTCAACCTGTTCTTCATTACTGCATAACAAGTATTTATTCATGTTCTTTTACTTTTTACAATTAAATCTGAGAATTATTGATATCCTGACTAAAAGTTACAAGATAACCATAGCTTGCTTCAGGCCGACAATCTCCGTAGGATCGACCCTTACTCACGTAAGGCATTACTTGGACGACCCAGTGCACTTGCTGGTTACTTGTGCGGAGTTGCAAAAGTGTGATTGTAATTTCGTGCACCAGAAGCTATGCATGCGCGTGACTATTGCCTGCTGCAAAATCGGTTTTTGGCTATTTTAAACCAATTTTCCACTTCTAAACCTCCATTTTCTTCCTTTTAAGGCTTAGAGTATGGTACTAGGTCTAGTAGATAAATAAAGCTAGGAAAATAAGAGAACTTGAGGGTGAAGTAAGAGGTAAATGATGGCTTTTATGAAGAAGATAAGAATATTAAAGAAGTTTAATGCTAAGGCTTGATAATTGATGATGTATTGATAATAAAAATGAAATGACTTATGAATAATGATATCTGAGATACGAGTTTTCCTGGGTAAGAACCGTGGCTTGCCACCACGTGTTCCAGGTTGAATCTCGACACTCTGTTGACCCTACGTCGTAAGGGTGACCGGGCACGTATAAATTCCCGGGTATGAATAGCCCTCATTGAGCGATTACTTGATTGAATATGAAATCTATGCATAGGCTCTTGAGGATGCGCGACGGGGGACAGTCTAATGTTTTCGGACTTGTCGGGTTGGCTGGATAACCGACAGATGAGCCTCATCAGCCATAGGATAGGCATGCATCATATGCATTTGTTTGTTTTGATTGCTATGCATTTCCTGGGTTTTTCTAATTGATATATACCTCCTGCTACCTGTTATACTTGCTACTTGCACTATCTGCTCATTACTTGTGCATGAACTTGTTTGGTTGCTTGTCTCTGCCAAATTATGGATGACGGAGGGATGGAGGAAAGGGCAAAATGGTTTGGTATTATGTTAGGTTTGAAATTGAGTAAGTTAGGTAGATTTAGATTATCTACCCCTATTTATGGCTTCTGTTTAGTAATTAAGTTGGATAACTGAATGACGGTGTTCTAGGATTGCCTCTGGCATTCCCAAGACCTTATCTATTATACGCATGGCACCTTTACCATGCTGAGAACCCCCGGTTCTCATTCCATACTGTGTTGTTGTTTTCAGATGCAGGTTGAGAGGCTCCTCGCTAGGCGTCTGGATCCTTGAAGCGAAGTAGTTCCTGGGTGTATTTTGGGTTTCTGTTTATATAGATGTATATATGTGTTTAGCTTACTGGTACACGGAATCGTGATTACACTTTAATTATGTAAAGTTCATTGCTCTTTCTTTCCCTGGAAATGGCGCCAAAAACATGATGCCAAAACCACGGTTCACAACTCCGTGTAACTGACCAGCAAGTGCACTGGGTCGTCCAAGTAATACCTTATGTGAGTAAGGGTCGAATCCCACGGAGATTGTTGGTATGAAGCAAGCTATGGTCACCTTGCAAATCTCAGTTAGGCAGATATAATTTGATAATGGTGTTTTCGAATTTAATATAATAAAATAGGGATAGAAATACTTATGTAATTCATTGGTAGGAATTTCAGATAAGCGAAAGGAGATGCTTTCGTTCCTCTGAACCTCTGCTTTCCTGCTATCTTCATCCAATCATTCTTACTCCTTTCCATGGCTGGCTTTATGTGATACATCACCATTGTCAACGGCTACTTTCGGTCATCTCTCGGGAAAATGATCCAATGCCCTGTCACGGCACGGCTAATCGTCTGGAGGCATCACCTTTGTCAATGGCTTCATCTTATCCTCTCAGTGAAAATGATCAACGCACCCTGTCACGGCACGGCTATTCATCTGTCGGTTCTCGATCATGCTGGAATAGGATTTACTATCCTTTTGCGTCTGTCACTAACGCCCCGCAATCGCAAGTTTGGAGCTCGTCACAGTCATCCAATCATTGAATCCTACTCGGAATACCACAGACAAGGTTTAGACCTTCCGGATTCTCTTGAATGCCACCATCATTCTAGCTTACGCCACGAAGATCCTGGTTAGGAGATCTAAGAGATACTCATCCAGTCGAAGGTAGAACGGAAGTGGTTGTCAGGCACGCGTTCATAGGGAATGATGATGATTGTCACGTTCATCACATTCAGATTGAAGTACGAATGAATATCTTAGAAGCGAAATAAGATGAATTGAATAGAAAACAGTAGTACTTTGCATTAATCTTTGAGGAACAGCAGAGCTCCACACCTTAATCTGTGGAGTGTAGAAACTCTACCGTTGAAAATACATAAGTGAAAGGTCCAGGCATGGCCGAGATGGCCAGCCCCCAAAAACGTTATCAATAGTCTCCTAAGATGAACAATGGATTAAAATTGAGACCAAAGATGTCTAATACAATAGTAAAAGGTCCTATTTATAATAAACTAGCTACTAGGGTTTACATGAGTAAGTAATTGATGCATAAATTCACTTCCGGGGCCCACTTGGTGTGTGCTTGGGCTGAGCTTGAGTGTTGCACGTGTAGAGGTCCTTCTTGGAGTTGAACGCCAGCTTTTGTGCCAGTTTGGGCGTTCAACTCTGGTTTTGGCTCCTTTTCTGGCGCTGGACGCCAGATTTGGGCAGAAAGCTGGCGTTGAACGCCAGTTTACGTCATCTATTCTTAGCCAAAGTATGGACTATTATATATTGGTGGAAAGCCCTGGAAGTCTACTTTCCAACGCAATTAGAAGCGCGCCATTTCGAGTTCTGTAGCTCCAGAAAATCCACTTTGAGTGCAGGGAGGTCAGAATCCAACAACATCAGCAGTCCTTCTTCAACCTCTGAATCTGATTTTTGCTCAAGTCCCTCAATTTCAGCCAGAAAATATCTGAAATCATAGAAAAACACACAAACTCATAGTAAAGTCCAGAAATGTGAATTTAACATAAAAACTAATGAAAACATCCCTAAAAGTAACTAGATTCTACTAAAAACATACTAAAAACAATGCCAAAAAGTGTATAAATTATCCGCTCATCACAACACCAAACTTAAATTGTTGCTTGTCCCCAAGCAACTGAAAATCAAATAGAATAAAAAGAAGAGAATATACTATAAATTCCAAACTATCAATGAAATATAGCTCCAATCAAATGAGCGGGACTTATAGCTTTTTGCCTCTTGAATAGTTTTGGCATCTCACTCTATCCATTGAGGTTCAGAATGATTGGCATCTATAGGAACTCAGAGTTCAGATAGTGTTATTGATTCTCCTAGTTCAGTATGATGATTCTTGAACACAGCTTCTTTATGAGTCTTGGCCGTGGCCCTAAGCACTTTGTTTTCCAGTATTACCACCGGATACATAAATGCCACAGACACATAATTGGGTGAACCTTTTCAGATTGTGACTCAGCTTTACTAAAGTCCCCAATTAGAGGTGTCCAGGGTTCTTAAGCACACTCTTTTTTTACTTTGGACCTTGACTTTAACCGCTCAGTCTCAAGTTTTCACTTGACACCTACACGCCACAAGCACATGGTTAGGGACAGCTTGGTTTAGCCGCTTAGACCAGGATTTTATTCCTTTAGGCCCTCCTATCCACTGATGCTCAAAGCCTTGGAATCATTTTTATTTTCCCTTGCCTTTTGGTTTTAAGGGTTATTGGCTTTTTGCTCTTGCCTCTTGGTTTTAAGAGCTTTTGGCTTTTTCTGCTTGATTTTCCTTTTTCTTTCTATTTTTTTTTTGCCTATTTTTTTTTCTGCAAGCTTTGTTCTTTGCTGCTTTTTCTTGCTTCAAGAATCATTTTTATGATTTTTCAGATTATCAAATAACATGTCTCCTAGTCATCATTCTTTCAAGAGCCAACATATTTAACATTCTTAAACAACAACTTCAAAAGACATATGCACTGTTCAAGCATACATTCAGAAAACAAGAAGCATTGTCACCACATCAATATAATTAAACTAAGTTCAAGGATAAATTCAAAACTCATGTACTTCTTATTCTTTTGAATTAAAACAATTTTTATTTAAGAGAGGTGATGGATTCATAGGACATTCATAACTTTAAGACATAGTTACTAACTACTAATGATCATGTAATGAAGACACAAACATAGATAGGCACAAAACATAGAAAACGAAAAACAAAAGAAATAAGAACAAGGAATGAATCCACCTTAGTGATGGTGGCGTTTCCTTCTTGAGGAACCAATGATGTCCTTGAGCTCTTCTATGTCTCTTCCTTGTCTTTGTTGCTCCTCCCTCATTGCTTTTTGATCTTCTCTTATTTCATGAAGCATGATGGAGTGCTCTTGATGTTCCACCCTTAGTTGTCCCATATTGGAACTCAATTCTCCTAGGGAGGTGTTGATTTGCTCCCAATAGTTTTGTGGAGGAAAGTGCATTTGAGGCATTTCCGGGATCTCATGGTGATGAGCTTCATACGCCTCTTGAGCTCCATGAATGGGATCTCTTGCTTGCTCCATCTTTTTCTTAGTGATGGGCTTGTCCTCTTTAATGAGGATATCTCCCTCTATGTCAATCCCAGCCGAATTGCATAGGTGGCAAATGAGGTGAGGAAAGGCTAACCTTGCCATGGTGGAGGACTTGTCAGCCACCTTGTAGAGTTCTTGAGGTATAATCTCATGAACTTCCACCTCTTCTCCAATCATGATGCTATGGATCATGATGGCCCTGTCTATAGTAACTTCAGACCGGTTGCTAGTGGGAATGATTGAGCATTGAATAAATTCCAACCATCCTCTAGCTATAGGCTTGAGGTCCAATCTTCTTAGTTGAACCGGCTTGCCTTTGGAGTCAATCTTCCATTGAGCTCCTTCTACACATATGTCCATAAGGACTTGGTCCAACCTTTGATCAAAGTTGACTCTCCTTGTGTAGGGGCGTGCGTTCTCTTCCATGTTTGGCAAGTTGAACGCCAACCTCACATTCTCCGGACTAAAATCTAAGTATTTCCCCCGAACCATTGTAACATAGTTCTTTGGATCCGGGTTCTTACTTTGATCATGGTTCTTGGTGATCCATGCATTAGCATAGAACTCTTGAACCATTAGAATGCCGACTTGTTGGATGGGATTTGTTAGAACTTCCCAACCTCTTCTTTGAATTTCATGTCGGATCTCTGGATACTCATTTCTTTTGAGTTTGAAAGGGACCTCAAGGATCACCTTCTTCTTGGCCACAACATCATAGAAGTGGTCTTGATGGGCTTTGGAGATGAACCTTTCCATCTCCCATGACTCGGATGTGAAAGCTTTTGTCTTCCCTTTCCCCTTTCTAGAGGATTCTTCGGTCTTAGGTGCCATCAATGGTAATGGAAAAACAAAAAGCTTATGCTTTTACCACACCAAACTTAGAATTTTGCTCGCCCTCGAGCAATAGAAGAATGAATAGATGAAGAAGAAGAAGAAATGGAGGAGAGGGGGGGTGGAAAGTGTTTCGGCCAAGAAGGGTGTAGAGGGGTGTGTTGTGTGAATTTGATGAAGAATGGAGGGCTTTATATAGGGAAGGGAGGGGGGAAAGGTTTTGGCCATATGGGTGGGTTTGGGTGGGAAATTGGTTTTGAATTTTGAAGGTAGGTGGAGTTTATGAGGTAGGTTTATGGGGAAGAGTGTTTATGGGATTGTGTGAAAGAGGGGTGATAAGAAGTGAGTGGAGGTAGGTGGGGATCCTGTGGGGTCCACAGATCCTGAGGTGATCCTGTGGGGTCCACAGATCCTGAGGTATCAAGGATTTACATCCCTGCACCCATTAGGCATGTAAAATGCCTTTGCACACAACTCTGGGCGTTCAGCGCCAGGTTGGTGCCCATTTTGGGCGTTCAACGCCCATTTACTAGCCATTACTGGCGTTGAACGCCAGAACCATGCTTGTTCTGGGCGTTCAGCACCAGAATGCTGCCCATTTTGGGCGTTCAGCGCCAGAACCATGCTCTGTTCTGGCATTGAACGCCAGGCAGATGCTCCTCCAGGGTGTAATTTTTCTTCTGCTGTTTTTGACTCCATTTTCAATTTTTATATTTATTTTGTGACTCCACATGATCATGAACCTAAGAAAACATGAAAAACAAGAATAATAGAGTTAGATAAATAAACATTGGGTTGCCTCCCAACAAGCGCTTCTTTAATGTCAATAGCTTAACAGTGGGCTCTCATGGAACCTCACAGATGTTCAGAGCATTGTTGAAACTCTCCAACACCAAACTTAGAGTTTGGATATAGGAGTTCAACACCAAACTTAGAGTTTGGTTGTGGCCTCCCAACACCAAACTTAGAGTTTGACTGTGGGGGCTTGGGTTGACTCTGCTTTGAGAGAAGCTTTTCATGCTTCCTCTCCATGGTTGCAGAGGGAGATCCTTGAGTTTTAAACACAAGGGAGTCCTTATTCCATTGAAGGACTAGTTCACCTCTGTCAACATCAATCACAGCTCTTGCTGTGGCCAGGAAAGGTCTTCCTAGGATGATGGATTCATCCTCTTCCTTTCCAGTATCCAGGACTATGAAATTAGCAGGGATGTAAAGGCCTTCAACCTTTACTAACACGTCCTCTACTTGTCCATAAGCCTGTTTTATTGAACTGTCTGCCATCTCTAATGAGATTTTAGCAGCTTGCACCCCATAGATTTCCAGTTTCTCTATTACAGAGAGGGGCATGAGGTTTATTCCTGAACCAAGGTCACATAGAGCCTTAAAGATCATGGTGCCTATGGTACAGGGTATTATGAACTTTTCAGGATCCTGTCTCTTCTGAGGTAATGTCAGTTGATCCAGATCACTTAGTTCATTGATGAACAAGGGAGGTTCAACTTCCCAAGTATCAATGCCAAATAATTTGGCATTCAGCTTCATGATTGCACCAAGAAACTTGGCAGTTTGCTCTTCAGTAACATCCTCATTCTCTTCAGAAGAGGAATACTCATCAGAGCTCATGAAGGGCATAAGAAGGTTCAATGGAATCTCTATGGTCTCTAGATGAGCCTCAGAGTCCTTTTGTTCCTCAGAGGGAAGCTCCTTATTGATCACTGGACGTCCCAGGAGGTCTTCCTCCTTGGGATTTGCGTTCTCCACTCCCCTTGTAGGTTCGGCCATGGTGCTTATGTCAATGGCCTTGCACTCTCCTTTTGGGTTCTCTTCTGTATTGCTTGGGAGAGTACTGGGAGGGATTTCAGTGATCCTTTTACTCAGCTGGCCCACTTGTGCTTCCAAATTTCTAATGGAAGACCTTGTTTCATTCATGAAGCTCACAGTGGCCTTGGATAGATCAGAGACTAGATTTGCTAAATTAGAAGCATTTTGTTCAGAGTTCTCTGTCTGTTGCTGAGTGGATGATGGAAAAGGTTTATTATTGTTAAACCTGTTTCTTCCACCATTATTAAAGCCTTGTTGAGGCTTTTGATCCTTCCATGAGAAATTTGGATGATTTCTCCATGATGAGTTATAGGTGTTTCCATAAGGTTCACCTAAGTAATTCACCTCTGCTATTGCAGGGTTCTCAGGATCATAAGCTTCTTCTTCATAAGAAGCCTCTTGAGTACTGTTGGATGCATCTTGCATTCCATGCAGACTCTGAGAGATCATATTGACTTGCTGAGTCAATATTTTATTCTGAGCCAATATGGCATTCAGAGTATCAACTTCAAGAACTCCCTTCTTCATAGGCGTCCCATTACTCACAGGATTCCTTTCAGAAGTGTACATGAACTGGTTATTAGCAACCATGTCAATGAGTTCTTGAGCTTCTGCAGGCGTTTTCTTTAGGTGAATGGATCCACCTGCAGAAGTGTCCAGTGACATCTTTGATAGCTCAGATAAACCATCATAGAATATATCCAGGATGGTCCATTCTGAAAGCATGTCAGAAGGACACTTTTTGGTCAACTGTTTGTATCTTTCCCAAGCTTCATAGAGGGATTCACCTTCTTTCTGTCTGAAGGTTTGAACATCAGCTCTAAGCTTGCTCAGCTTTTGAGGAGGAAAGTACTTGGCTAAGAAAGCCGTGACCAGCTTATCCCAAGAGTTCAAGCTGTCTTTAGGTTGAGAATCCAACCATAATCTAGCTCTGTCTCTTACAGCAAAAGGGAAAAGCATGAGCCTGTAGACTTCAGGATCTACTCCATTAGTCTTAACAGTATCACATATCTGCAAGAATTCAGTTAAGAACTGAAAAGGATCTTCAGATAGAAGTCCATGAAACTTACAGTTCTGCTGCATCTGAGAAACTAATTGAGGTTTCAGCTCAAAGTTGTTTGCTCCAATGGCAGGAATGGAGATGCTTCTTCCATGTAAATTGGAATTAGGTGCATTAAAGTCACCAAGCATCTTCCTTACATTATTATTATTTTCGGCTGCCATCTCCTCTTCCTGTTCGATAATTTCTGACAGGTTATCTCTGGATTGTTGTAATTTAGCTTCTCTTAATTTTCTCTTCAAAGTCCTTTCAGGTTCTGGATCTGCTTCCACAAGAATGTTCTTATCCTTGCTTCTGCTCATATGACAAAGAAGAGGACACAGAAAAATAATAATAATAATAGAGATCCTTTATACCACAGTATTGGGATCCCTTTGTGAGTGGAAGAAGAGGGGGAGACAAAGAATGTAATATAATGGAAGAAACACAACTGTGAGGAGGGTTGAGATGTGAGATGAGATGTTAGTAGATGAATAAATAAATAAAATAAGATGAGAGAGAAGGAATTTTCAAAAATAATTTTTGAAAAAGAGTTAGTGATTTTCGAAAATGGTTTTTGAACAATGTTAGTATTTTTCGAAAATTTTTAAAATAAAAATAAGAATAATTAGTTAATTAAAAAGAAATTTTTGAAAAAGAGGGAAGATATTTTCGAAAATTAGAGAGAGAGAGTTAGTTAGGTGGTTTTGAAAAAGTTAAGAAACAAACAAAAAGTTAGTTAGTTAGTTGAAACAAATTTTGAAAAGATAAGAAGTTAGGAAGTTGGAAAAGATATTTTGAAATTAGATTTTTGAAAAAGATAAGATGAGAAGATATTTTTGAAAAGATATGATAGAAATTAGTTTTTGAAAAAAAAGATTTGATTTTTAAAATCACAATTAATGACTTGATTCATAAGAAATCACAAGATATGATTCTAGAACTCAGTTTAAATCTTTCTTAACAAGCAAGTAACAAACTTGAAATTTTTGAATCAAAACATTAATTGTTATTGTTATTTTCGAAAATTTGGTATAAAAATAAGAAAAAAATTTTTGAAAAATATTTTTGGAATTTTCGAAAATAACTAAGAATTTTGAAAAAGATTTGATTTTTGAAAAAGATTTTGAAAAAGATAAGATTTTCAAATTGAAAATTTGATTTGACTCATAAGAAACAACTTGATTTTAAAAAATTTTTAAAAAGTCAACTCAAATTTTCAAATTTGATGAGAGAGAAAAAGGGAAAGATATATTTTTTTTTTATTTTTGAAATTTTTTTTATGATGAGAGAGAAAAACAAGTAAAATGATGCAATGCATGAGATTTTTAGATCAAAACAATGAACGTATGCAAGAATGCTATGAATGTCAAGATGAACACCAAGAATACTTTGAATGTCATGATGAACATCAAGAACATATTTTTGAAAAATTTTTAATGCAAAGAAAACATGCAAGACACCAAACTTAGAATTCTTTAATGCTTAGACACTAAGAATTCAAGAATGCATATGATAAACATGAAAAGACACAAAACAAAAAATCATCAAGATCAAACAAGAAGACTTACCAAGAACAACTTGAAGATCATGAAGAACACTATGAATGCATGAATTTTCGAAAAAAATGCAAGATGCACATGCAATTGACACCAAACTTATAACATGACTCAAGACTCAAACAAGAAACACAAAAAATGTTTTTGATTTTTATGATTTTCTAATTTTTTTTTGGATTTTTTTTTTCGAAAATTATGTGAAAAAGAAAAAATAAGGATTCCAAAATTTTTATCATGAATTCCAGGAATCTTGCATTCTTAGTCTAAAGCTTCAGTCCAGGAATTAGACATGGCTCACTAGCCAGCCAAGCTTTCAATGAAAGCTCCGGTCCAAAACACTAGACATGGCCAATGGCCAGCCAAGCTTCAGCATTTAACATTAGAGTATATTGCTCTTAATAACAAATTGCTGCCTCAGTCCAAATAAATTTAGACATGGCTTTACAGCCAGCCAAGCTTCACATGCTTCATGAAACACTAGAATTCATTCTTAAAAATTTTGAATAAAATTTTTGAAAACATTTTTTTTTCGAAAACAGATGAGAAAATTTTAGAAATATTTTTGAAAAATTTTTGAAAAGAAAATAAAATAAAAAGAAAATTACCTAATCTGAGCAACAAGATGAACCGTTAGTTGTCCAAACTCGAACAATCCCCGGCAACGGCGCCAAAAACTTGGTGCTGTTGCCGGATCAAACTTGGCACTGATGTTGCCGGACCAAAAGCTTGCCGAAAACTCAAACAATCCCCGGCAACGGCGCCAAAAACTTGGTACGCGGAATCGTGATTACACTTTAATTATGTAAAGTTCATTGCTCTTTCTTTCCCTGGAAATGGCGCCAAAAACATGATGCCAAAACCACGGTTCACAACTCCGTGTAACTGACCAGCAAGTGCACTGGGTCGTCCAAGTAATACCTTACGTGAGTAAGGGTCGAATCCCACAGAGATTGTTGGTATGAAGCAAGCTATGGTCACCTTGCAAATCTCAGTTAGGTAGATATAATTTGATAATGGTGTTTTCGAATTTAATATAATAAAATAGGGATAGAAATACTTATGTAATTCATTGGTAGGAATTACAGATAAGCGAAAGGAGATGCTTTCGTTCCTCTGAACCTCTGCTTTCCTGCTATCTTCATCCAATCAGTCTTACTCCTTTCCATGGCTGGCTTTATGTGATACATCACCATTGTCAACGGCTACTTTCGGTCATCTCTCGGGAAAATGATCCAATGCCCTGTCACGGCACGGCTAATCGTCTGGAGGCATCACCTTTGTCAATGGCTTCATCTTATCCTCTCAGTGAAAATGATCAACGCACCCTGTCATGGCACCGCTATTCATCTGTCGGTTCTCGATCATGCTGGAATAGGATTTACTATCCTTTTGCGTCTGTCACTAACGCCCCGCAATCGCGAGTTTGGAGCTCGTCACAGTCATCCAATCATTGAATCCTACTCGGAATACCACAGACAAGGTTTAGACCTTCCGGATTCTCTTGAATACCGCCATCATTCTAGCTTACGCCACGAAGATCCTGGTTAGGAGATCTAAGAGATACTCATCCAGTCGAAGGTAGAACGGAAGTGGTTGTCAGGCACGCGTTCATAGGGAATGATAATGATTGTCACGTTCATCACATTCAGATTGAAGTACGAATGAATATCTTAGAAGCGAAATAAGATGAATTGAATAGAAAACAGTAGTACTTTGCATTAATCTTTGAGGAACAGCAGAGCTCCACACCTTAATCTGTGGAGTGTAGAAACTCTACCGTTGAAAATCCATAAGTGAAAGGTCCAGGCATGGCCGAGATGGCCAGCCCCCTAAAACGTGATCAATAGTCTCCTAAGATGAACAATGAATTAAAACTGAGACCAAAGATGTCTAATACAATAGTAAAAGGTCCTATTTATAATAAACTAGCTACTAGGGTTTACATGAGTAAGTAATTGATGCATAAATTCACTTCCGGGGCCCACTTGTTGTGTGCTTGGGCTGATCTTGAGTGTTGCACGTGTAGAGGTCCTTCTTGGAGTTGAACGCCAGCTTTTGTGCCAGTTTGGGCGTTCAACTCTGGTTTTGGCTCCTTTTCTGGCGCTGGACGCCAGATTTGGTCAGAAAGCTGGCGTTGAACGCCAGTTTACGTCGTCTATTCTTGGCCAAAGTATGGATTGTTATATATTGCTGGAAAGCCCTGGAAGTCTACTTTCCAACGCAATTGAAAGCGCGCCATTTCGAGTTCTGTAGCTCCAGAAAATCCACTTTGAGTGCAGGGAGGTCAGAATCCAACAGCATCAGCAGTCCTTCTTCAACCTCTGAATCTGATTTTTGCTCAAGTCCCTCAATTTCAGCCAGAAAATACCTGAAATCACAGAAAAACACACAAAATCATAGTAAAGTCTAGAAATGTAAATTTAACATAAAAACTAATGAAAATATCCCTAAAAGTAACTAGATTCTACTAAAAACATACTAAAAACAATGCCAAAAAGCGTATAAATTATCCGATCATCACTTACTCTCCAAGAAACTTGTGTATGCTGCTCCTCATAGAGGTTGAGGGAGAGATAGGAGCTTATTTTGGTATTTTGGTGTATTTTAGGACACATATGTGTGTATATATATATATATCCTCCGGCCAGCCTTGGCTTCGCAGGCTGAGTCAGGAGCTAGTTATGTTGTATACTTGGCCTTCTTTTACTCTGTTACTTATTCTTATCTTTATCTTTTAAGTTTCTTAGCACGCAAGTAATCGTATCTCTTGAGCGTTGCGCTTTTCATTTTGCGATTTTTGTTTACCCGTTTTGTTGAAGGCTCCTAGTATATTATCTTTTTCCTCTATTATGTATTTATTTTGCTGTTTAGAGGTTCGTAACACCACACTACCTCTGTTCTATGACTTAAGCGTAAAACTCTGTGTAGTAGGGTGTTACAAGGATCGCCATATATGGATTCCAGTTTACTTGGATCTCCACTTTTGGGCCGGGATGAGAAGCACACAAAGGGGCGAGAGTATGCATTCATTTTTCAACAAGTTCATCACACAGAATAGCTCCTTGAGACAATTCGTGAAGCAATACGAAAATTGCCTAGCAAGCAAAGAGCAAGTAGAGAGAGTATTCGATGCTGCAGATTTTCACACCGTGATACCATGTGCAACAAAATCAGCAATAGAGGCACAATTTCAGCATGTATATACCCATGAGAAGTTCAAGGAAGTTCAAGCTCAATTTAGAGGTAAAGTGAACTGTATCACAAGATCAATGCATTCCACACTAGGTTTTACAACATATGAAGTAATAAAGCAGGTTTCCAACTCCACATTCAATAAGTTTGTCGTCACCTACGATGCAGTATCATGAGATGTAAAGTGCCATTGATTGCTGTTTGAGTCTAGGGCATATTGTGCCGCCATTTCCTAAGTGTCCTAAGCTTTGAGCGAGTGGATAACGTGGTACCAAAATACATATTGGAACATTGGAGCAAGAACATAAAAAGGAGGCATACACACATTAAGAACAACCAAGATGAACCTCTACTGGAGCCAAGAAGTAAGAGATTTGACGAATTGGTATTTCGGTCACACAATATATATGAATTTGCATCTGAGACTGAAGAGTTGACCAGAATTTTGCACCGAACATTTGACAAGGTCATGGCGGAGATGGAAGAATATCAAGGGAGAAGCAAAGGAAAAAGTTTGTTAACCCACGAAGAAGCGACATTAAGCAATGTGAATTACCTTCAAAGCCTACCACGTGTCAAAACAAGAGGTCGGCCCAAGAACAGACTTGGATCAAACCTGGAAAAAAAGATCTCAAATGCCATAAAGAAAAAGAAAAAGACAGCTCCAAGCAAGGTAAAATTGACTTGCTTTTGATTAGTTAAAAATTCAATTGTTCATTTTGCTAATATACAATTATGTCTTTTGTAGTTGAACCTTTTAGACTCCAGCTCATCGATTCAGTCAAACTCCACTCTTTACAATACACCAGATATGAATTATCCAAGAGAGGATTGTACAAGTTTTAGTTTTTATTAATGTAAATTTTTGTTCACCCATGAGCAAATTTCGGTTAACCATGGTTATAGCATGATTAATTTCTAAATGTTGATAGTCTTTAATGAATAGTCACTTTTTTCGATTTGTCTAGTGTATTAATTTCTAAGTTGAATAATTAGAATTTGTTTTTTCGGTTCAGGGTTCAGAGTTCAGAGTTCAGGGTTTAGGGTTTAGGGTTCAGGGTTTAGGGTTTATGATTTTGGGTTTAGGGTTATGGTTTTAGGGTTTTAGGGATTTAGGGTTTATGGGTTCAGGGTTCAGTGTTCAAGGGTTCAGTGTGTTTCAAACTTTCGGTTTGCCCCGTGTATTAATTTCGGTTCACCGTGTTCATGGTTGAGGGTTTAGGGTTTAGGATTTAGGGTTCATGGTTTAGGGGTCTAGGGTTTAAGGTTCAACGTTTTAGGGGTTTAGGGTTTACGGTAGGGTTCAGGGTTTAGGGTTTAGGGTTCAGGGTTCAGAGTTCAGAGACAATCCAGAGAAAACCTTATTGAAAATTTCGAACAAGTAAAGGAGATGGCAGCCGAACCCAACAACAATAATGCAAGGAGAATGCTTGGTGACTTTACTGCACCTAATTCCAATTTATATGGAAGAAGCATCTCCATTCCTGCCATTGGAGCAAACAACTTTGAGCTGAAACCTCAATTAGTTTCTCTGATGCAGCAGAACTGCAAGTTTCATGGACTTCCATCTGAAGATCCTTTTCAGTTCTTAACTGAATTCTTGAAGATATGTGATACTGTTAAGACTAATGGAGTAGATCCTGAAGTCTACAGGCTCATGCTTTTCCCTTTTGCTGTAAGAGACAGAGCTAGAATGTGGTTGGACTCTCAACCCAAAGACAGCCTGAACTCTTGGGATAAGCTGGTCACGGCTTTCTTAGCCAAGTTCTTTCCTCCTCAAAAGCTGAGCAAGCTTAGAGTGGATGTTCAAACCTTCAGACAGAAAGAAGGTGAATCCCTCTATGAAGCTTGGGAAAGATACAAACAGTTGACCAAAAAGTGTCCTTCTGACATACTTTCAGAATGGACCATCCTGGATATATTCTATGATGGTTTATCTGAGCTATCAAAGATGTCATTAGATACTTCTGCAGGTGGATCCATTCACCTAAAGAAAACGCCTGCAGAAGCTCAAGAACTCATTGACATGGTTGCAAATAACCAGTTCATGTACACTTCTAAAAGGAATCCTGTGAATAATGGGACGCCTATGAAGAAGGGAGTTCTTGAAGTTGATACTCTGAATGCCATATTGGCTCAGAACAAAATATTGACTCAGCAAGTCAATATGATTTCTTAGAGTCTGAATGGAGTGCAAGCTGCATCCAACAGTACTCAAGAGGCTTCTTATGAAGAAGAAGCTTATGATCCTGAAAACCCTGCAATAGCAGAGGTGAATTACTTAGGTGAACCTTATGGAAACACCTATAATCCATCATGGAGAAATCATCCAAATCTCTCATGGAAGGATAAAAGGCCTCAACAAGGCTTTAATAATGGTGAAAGAAACAGGTTTAACAATAATAAACCTTTTCCATCATCCACTCAGCAACAGACAGAGAACTCTGAACAAAATACTTCTAATTTAGCAAACTTAGTCTCTGATCTATCTAAGGCCACTTAAATGAAACAAGGTCTTCCATTAGAAATTTGGATGCACAAGTGGGCCAGCTGAGTAAAAGGATCACTGAAATCCCTCCTAGCACTCTCCCAAGCAATACAGAAGAAAATCCAAAAGGAGAGTGCAAGGCCATTGACATAACCAAAATGGCCGAACCCAATGAGGGAGAGGAGGACGTGAATCCCAAGGAGGAAGACCTCCTGGGACGTCCAGTGATCAATAAGGAGCTTCCCTCTGAGGAACCAAAGGACTCTGAGGCTCATCTAGAGACCATAGAGATTCCATTGAACCTCCTTATGCCATTCATGAGCTCTGATGAGTATTCCTCTTCTGAAGAGAATGAGGATGTTACTGAAGAGCAAGCTGCCAAGTTCCTTGGTGCAATCATGAAGCTAAATGCCAAATTATTTGGCATTGATACTTGGGAAGATGAACCTCCCTTGTTCATCAATGAACTAAGTGATCTGGATCAACTGACATTGCCTCAGAAGAGACAGGATCCTGAAAAGTTCATAATACATTGTACTATAGGCACCATGATCTTTAAGGCTCTGTGTGACCTTGGTTCAGGGATAAACCTCATGCCCCTCTCTGTAATAGAGAAACTGGGAATCTATGGGGTACAAGCTGCTAAAATCTCATTAGAGATGGCAGACAATTCAAGAAAACAGGCTTATGGACAAGTAGAGGACGTGTTAGTAAAGGTTGAAGGCCTTTACATCCCTGCTGATTTCATAGTCCTGGATACTGGAAAGGAAGAGGATGAATCCATCATCCTAGGAAGACCTTTCCTAGCCACAACAAGAGCTGTGATTGATGTGGACAGAGGAGAATTGATCCTTCAATTAAATAAGGACAACCTTGTGTTTACAACTCAAGGATCTCTCTCTGCATCCATGGAGAGGAAGCATAAAGAGCTTCTCTCAAAGCAGAGTCAAACAAAGCCCCCACAGTCAAACTCTAAGTTTGGTGTTGGAGAGTCTCAACAATGCTCTGAACATCTGTGAGGCTCTATGAGAGCCCACTGTCAAGCTATTGACATTAAAGAAGCGCTTGTTGGGAGGTAACCCAATTTTTATCTAACTATATTTTTCTTAGTTATATGTCTTTATAGGTTCATGATCATGTGGAGTCACAAAATAAATATAAAAATTGAAAACGAAATCAAAAACAGTAGAAGAAAAATCACACCCTGGAGGAAGCATCTGCCTGGCGTTCAACGCCAGAACAGAGCATGGTTCTGGCGCTGAACGCCCAAAATGGGCATCATCTGGGCGCTGAACGCCAGAATTGCACCCTGGAGAGGAGCTGGCGCTGAACGCCCAGAAATGGGCAACAAATGGGCGTTGAACGCCCAAAATGGGCACCAACCTGCGCTGAACGCCCAGAGTTGTGTGCAAGGGCATTTTACATGCCTAATTTGGTGCAAGGTTGTAAATCCTTGAACACCTCAGGATCTGTGGATCCCACAGGATCATCTCAGACTGTGGACCCCACAGGATCCCCACCTACCTCCACTCACTTCTTCTCACCCCTCTTTCACAAAATCCCATAAACACTCTTCCCCAAAACCCTTCACCAATCACCTCAATCTCTCTTCCCCATCACCTCTTCACCACTCACATCCATCCACTCTTCCCCATAAACCTACCTCATAAACTCCACCTACCTTCAAAATTCAAAATCAATTTCCCACCCAAACCCACCCTAAATGGCCGAACCTTTACCCCCCCTCCCATCCCTATATATAACCCTCCATTCTTCCTCATTTTCACACAACACAACCCTCTCTTCTCTTCTTGGCCGAAACACAACCCCCTCTCCCTCTCCTCCATTTCTTCTTCTTCTTCATCTATTCTTTCTTCTCTTGCTCGAGGGCGAGCAAACTTCTAAGTTTGTTGTGGTAAAAGCATAAGCTTTTTGTTTTTCCATTACCATTGATGGCACCTAAGACCGGAGAATCCTCTAGAAAAGGAAAAGGGAAGACAAAAGCTTCCACCTCCGAGTCATGGGAGATGGAAAGGCTCATCTCCAAAGCCCATCAAGACCACTTCTATGATGTTGTGGCCAAGAAGAAGGTGATCCCTGAGGTCCCTTTCAAACTCAAAAGAAATGAGTATCCGGAGATCCGACATGAAATTCAAAGAAGAGATTGGGAAGTTCTAACAAATCCCATCCAACAAGTCGGCATCCTAATGGTTCAAGAGTTCTATGCCAATGCATGGATCACCAAGAACCATGATCAAAGTAAGAACCCGGATCCAAAGAACTATGTTACAATGGTTCGGGGGAAATACTTGGATTTTAGTCCGGAAAATGTGAGGTTGGCATTTAACTTGCCTATGATGCAAGGAGATGAACGCCCCTACACTAGAAGGGTCAACTTTAATCAAAGGTTGGACCAAGTCCTTATGGACATATGTGTGGAAGGAGCTCAATGGAAGATTGACTCCAAAGGCAAGCTGGTTCAACTAAGAAGATTGGACCTCAAGCCTGTGGCTAGAGGATGGTTGGAATTCATCCAATACTCCATCATCCCCACTAGCAACCGATCTGAAGTTATTGTGGATCGGGCCATCATGATTCATAGCATCATGATTGAAGAGGAAATAGAAGTTCATGAAGTCATCTCTAATGAACTCTACAAAATAGCTGAAAAGTCATCCCCCATGGCAAGGCTAGCTTTTTCTCATCTTATTTGCCATCTATGTTACTCAGCTGGAGCTTTCATAGAAGGAGACATTCCTATTAAGGAAGAGAAGCCCATCACTAAGAAAAAGATGGAGCAATCAAGAGAGCCCATTCATGGAGCTCAAGAGGCGTATGAAGCTCATCACCATGAGATCCCGGAGATGCCTCAAATGCATTTTCCTCCACAAAACTATTGGGAGCAAATCAACACCTCCCTAGGAGAATTGAGTTCCAACATGGGACAACTAAGGGTGGAACATCAAGGGCACTCCATCATCCTTCATGAAATAAGAGAAGATCAAAAAGCAATGAGGGAGGAGCAACAAAGACAAGTAAGAGACATAGAAGAGCTCAAGGACATCATTGGTTCCTCAAGAAGGAAACGCCACCATCACTAAGGTGGATTCATTCCTTGTTCTTATTTCTTTTGTTTTTCGTTTTCTATGTTATGTGCTTATCTGTGTTTGTGTCTTCATTACATGATCATTAGTAGTTAGTAACTTTGTCTTAAAGTTATGAATGTCCTATGAATCCATCACCTCTCTTAAATGAAAAATGTTTTAATTCAAAAGAACAAGAAGTACATGAGTTTCGAATTTATCCTTGAACTTAGCTTAATTATATTGATGTGGTGACAATGCTTCTTGTTTTCTGAATGTATGCTTGAACAGTGCATATGTCTTTTGAAGTTGTTGTTTAAGAATGTTAAATATGTTGGCTCTTGAAAGAATAATGACTAGGAGACATGTTATTTGATAATCTGAAAAATCATAAAAATGATTCTTGAAGCAAGAAAAAGCAGCAAAGAACAAAGCTTGCAGAAAATAAAATATATATATATATATAGGCGAAAAAAAAATAGAAAGAAAAAGAGAAAGCAAGCAGAAAAAGCCAAAGCTCTTAAAACCAAGATGCAAGAGCAAAAAGCCAGTAACCCTTAAAACCAAAAGGCAAGGGCAAATAAAAAGGATCCCAAGGCTTTGAGCATCAGTGGATAGGAGGGCCTAAAGGAGTAAAATCCTGGTCTAAGCGGCTAAACCAAGCTGTCCCTAACCATGTGCTTGTGGCGTGTAGGTGTCAAGTGAAAACTTGAGACTGAGCGGTTAAAGTCAAGGTTCAAAGCAAAAAAAAAAGAGTGTGCTTAAGAACCCTGGACACCTCTAATTGGGGACTTTAGCAAAGCTGAGTCACAATCTGAAAAGGTTCACCCAATTATGTGTCTGTGGCATTTATGTATCCGGTGGTAATACTGGAAAACAAAGTGCTTAGGGCCACGGCCAAGACTCATAAAATAGCTGTGTTCAAGAATCATCATACTGAACTAGGAGAATCAATAACACTATCTGAACTCTGAGTTCCTATAGATGCCAATCATTCTGAACTTCAATGGATAAAGTGAGATGCCAAAACTATTCAAGAGGCAAAAAGCTACAAGTCCCACTCATCTAATTGAAGCTATGTTTCATTGATAGTTTGGAATTTATAGTATATTCTCTTCTTTTTATCCTATTTGATTTTCAGTTGCTTGGGGACAAGCAACAATTTAAGTTTGGTATTGTGATGAGCGGATAATTTATACGCTTTTTGACATTGTTTCTAGTATGTTTTTAGTAGGATCTAGTTACTTTTAGGGATGTTTTCATTATTTTTTATGTTAAATTCACATTTCTGGACTTTACTATGAGTTTGTGTGTTTTTCTGTGATTTCAGATATTTTCTGGCTGAAATTGAGGGACTTGAGCAAAAATCAGATTCAGAGGTTGAAGAAGGACTGCTGATGCTGTTGGATTCTGACCTCCCTGCACTCAAAATGAATTTTATGGAGCTACAGAACTCAAAATGGCGCGCTTTCAATTGTGTTGGAAAGTAGACATCCAGGGCTTTCCAGCAATGTATAATAGTCCATACTTTGCTCAAGTTTAGATGACGCAAACTGGCGTTCAACGCCAGCTCTCTGCCCAATTCTGGCGTCCAGCGCCAGAAACAAGTTGCAAAGTGGAGTTCAACGCCCAAAATGGCACAAAAGGTGGCGTTCAACTCCAAGAAGGACCTCTACACGTGCAACACTCAAGCTCAGCCCAAGCACACACCAAGTGGGCCCCGGAAGTAGATTTATGCATCAATTACTTACTTCTGTAAACCCTAGTAGCTAGTTTATTATAAATAGGACCTTTTACTATTATATTAGACATCCTGGATTGTATTTTGATCCTGTGATCACGTTTTGGGGGCTGGCCTCTCGGCCATGCCTGGACCTTTCACTTATGTATTTTCAACGGTAGAGTTTCTACACTCCATAGATTAAGGTGTGGAGCTCTGCTGTTCCTCAAAGATTAATGCAAAGTACTACTGTTTTCTATTCAATTCAACTTATTCCACTTCTAAGATATTTATTCGCACTTCAACCTGAATGTGATGAACGTGACAATCATCATCATTCCCTATGAACGCGTGCCTGACAACCACTCCCGTTCTACCTTCGATTGAACGAGTATCTCTTAGATTACTAATACAGGGGACCGAGTCCGAGATATTGGGATCTTCGTGGTATAAGCTAGATTGATGGCGGCATTCATAAGAATCCGGAAAGTCTAAACCTTGTCCGTGTTATTCCGAGTAGGATTCTGGGATTGAATGACTGTGACGAGCTTCAAACTCACGAGTGCTGGGCGTAGTGACAGACGCAAAAGGATAGTAAATCCTATTCCAGTATGATCGAGAACCTCCAGATGATTAGCCATGCAGTGACAGCGCATCGGACCATTTTCACAGGGAGGAATAGGATGCAACCAACGACAAAGGTGATGCCTCCAGACGATTAGCCGTGCTGTGATAGAGCATTTGGATCATTTTCCCGAGAGAGATCGAAAGTAGCCATTGGCACCGGTGACATCCTTACATAAAGCCAGCCATAGAAAGGAGTAAGATTAATTGGATGAAGACAGCAGGAAAGCAGAGGTTCAGAGGAATGAAAGCATATCCATACGCTTATCTGAAACTCTCACCAATGATCTACATAAGTATTTCTATCCTTCTTATTAAAATTCGAAAACCCCATTACTATTTTATATCTGCCTGACTGAGATTTACAAGGTGACCATAGCTTGCTTCATACCAACAATCTCCGTGGGATTCGACCCTTACTCACGTAAGGTATTACTTGGACGACCCAGTGCACTTGCTGGTTAGTTGTGCGAAGTTGTGAACCATGGTATTGGCATCATGTTTTTGGCGCCATTGCCAGGAAAAGAAAGAGCAATGAATTTTACATAATCAAAGTGTAATCACAATTTCTGCGCACCAGTAATCCATCTTGAATCAAATATAAATATTAACATTTGATACATACATTGATATTAAGAATAGATATATACATTAACATTGACATATATACATTTGAAAGAAGCATTGTTTGCTTTTTTAACAAGTTAAACAAAATATATACAACTACTATATGCATTTTTTGATACATACATTGACATATATACATTTAAAGTATGCATTTTTTGCTTTTTAAACAAGTTAAACAAAATATTGTTAATTACAACTAGTATATGCTATTTGCTATCTAAATTTCCAGATGTGTATTTACAATAAGGGCTGGATAGGAAAGCAGATGGCTTGGTGAGTCTTATTGCTTCAGATTCCTAAATCACTTGGTCTCTGATTTTGTTCATTTCATGAAACAGAAGATTTGGACCATATTGGTATCTGAAGTCATCAATCTATTTCTGCATTTCAATTGAAATGAATTAGTTACATAATAAATGAATCCAAATGAAATAAGAACAATATCATTCAAAGCCCTAATCATACTGTAAAAATGCAATCACAATAACCCTAAATCCTGAACACATTAAATATCAAGTAAATCAAAATCACATTAAATAACAACAAATTTTATTCAAATCCCTAGTTATATACTGTAAAAATGCAATCACAGTAACCCTAAACTCGAGCAAATTAAAAAGAGGCCACCGAACCGAAAAATATTCACTTGGTGAATCAAAATTATAAGACCCACCGAACCGAAAATTGTTTATGTAGTGAATAAATGGTGATCAAATTTTAGTCAACAAGAATAGTATTTCTGCATGGAAAAGAACTATTGAACAGAGTAACAACCAACTTCAAAGCTCTAATTATACTATCAACTTAACTTAATGAAATAAGAAAAGAAAGAAGTTTATTAATTTAGAAAGTACTTACTTGTGTCCAAGCTTTATATTTATATCTCTTCCTGCTTTTGATTTTTTGTGGATCTATTGTTTCGAGCCATTTGATCACGTCTATTTCACAATCTTAGCTAAGCAAGAATTGAGTATAATACTGTCAATAGTATACAAAATAAAATACATTAAAAATAGTACTATAGAAGAGAAAGATTCTTACTTTGTACGTTGACCATTCAATTGGATATACTCTGCTTCCTCTCCCAGTCCATCCTCCATTAAGGGTTCCGCCCCAGCGTACACCCTCATCTGGGAAATTATTAAATCCTGAAAGAGACAAAAAAAAGTAAATAAACAGAACCAACAACAGTGAACCAAACTCCTCTCATGTACAGAATAATTTGAATAATTTACAAGAAAATACTTACAAAAAATTTATTCAGTTGCTTTCTAGAATCAGCTATATTTTCTGAGAGCTTATTGATAAGGTCAAGGACATAGAATTTCTTTTTGTTTACATCAGCAATCCACAACCACCAATGCCCTCCATTGAAAATTGGGACAAATAGCTGAAGTTTCAGAAAATTATAGAATATTTCAGTCGAAACAATAGCAAACAAGAGAATTATCAAAGAATTTTTAGAAACTACAACTTACAAATGGATGCGATGCAAGTTTCCTTTTGTCAAGAAACTGGCGGTGGTGGGCATACTGCTCAATATCAAACCTGTAGGCCTTGTTTGTCCTCTTATCAGTGTACTCTACGCCATGTGTTCCCAACATAAAATTCTGCAAAATGAACATCAGTTAAATCACATTTTCACCGAACCAAACACAATTCATATGCTGAATAAAACGTAAAAAATATTCAATTATCAAGAGAAAAGTTTTCTTAATGCAAAAGAACTCAACAGAAGACATAAGAATCAGGTGAACCAATATTAACATTCTGACCGAACCGAAAAGTAATCAGAGTGAATAAGAAATTTAGCTTACCACAATATCCAGCGGCACAATGTATATTTGTTCCTGATACCGCTTAGTTTTTATTTCATTTAGAATCATGCTGTGTATACTAACCACCTATAGGATGAAAATTTATGAGATATACTATATAAGAGTGTTTAAAAAAATCATTAATGTTAACGCAATTGGAAAAAGGATTTACCACAGCATGCACTTGTTCTTCGGGCATTAGAAACATGAAATATTCTCTTAATCCCTCGTAGAGTGCCTCATGTTTCAAGACAAATACTGGTTCATATTCATTGGTACCATCTTTTGTCTGTTTCATATGTGTCATCCAATGATAACACTTTTCAACCAGCTCGTTCGTGATTTTTGTCTTTTTTTGCGGGGTTTTGTAAACTTGAGCCACTGGTAAGGTTGGTTCTGAAGATGTTCCTTCAGCAAATTTCAATGCTGCTGTCACTCCAACATCTACCACCGCCTCTGCCAGGATTTCAAGCTGTGAAACACTCTCTTGAGAGGGATGACTTGGTTGAGATGCTGGTGGACTTATCCCAAGGCTAAAGAAAGGCCTTTCATTTTCCCTTTTCCTAGGTTGAGCAGCACTGCAAGATGATAGATATTTAACAATGATATTAAACAAAATTGATTTTAATCATTATAGTGAACCGAAATCCAAACAAATAGTGAACCTCACTCCAAACTTACAGTGAACCGAAATGATATTAAAAAAAATGATATTAAAGAAAAGCAAGTAACATACCTATCAAATGATGACAAGATTAGAGTTTCTTTTTCTGATTGCCGTGCCACCCGAGGTTCTTTGGATTGTTCTTCATCAGAAACTTCATAGACATCTGCATCCTTGAAAAACTCTTCAATAACAGAACTTGTAAGAGAGCCCGTAACATCCTACTTTTTCGGTTCTGAAGGGCAGCTATAAAAAACAGAAGAGAGTCCAAAGACAAGAACACATTGCATTCATTTCTAGTTTCAACTGAACCATAATTAAACCATGTATAAGCAGTAAACATTATCGGTATTTATATAAACAATAAAACTTACACATCAACAGGTGCTTCTTGTTCGGATTGCTGCGCTGTTGGTTCTTCGCAAGGCTGTTGTTGCTGTTCCAAAGGTCTACTGCATTAAACAGTAAACATTTCTATAATTATCCCAAACTATTATCATATTTAACAATGATATTTAACAGAAATGACATTAATGATTATAGTGAACCAAAATCCAAACTTATAGTGAACCAAAATCCAAACTTACAGTGAACCAAAATTATATTAAACAAAAGTGATATTAAAGAATTTAATGCTTACACATTAACAAGTGCTTCTTGTTCTGATTGCTGTTGCACCGGTGGTTCTTGGGCTTGTTGCTGTTGTTCTTTGGTAGGGCTGTTGCATTAAATAGAAAACAGTTCAATAACAACCATCAAAATTAAAAAGAATTTTTATGTGAAACTTACTCTTCATTAGAAACTTCATACACATAGTCATCTTTGAATAAGTCTTCAATTACAGAACTCGTAAGAGACACTGTAACACCCTGCTTTTCAGCTTCTTGAGGGCAGCTGTAATAAACAGAAGAGAGTCCAAAGACAAGAACACATTGAATTCATTTCTGGTTTCAACTTAATCATAATTAAACCATGTATAAGCAGTAAACATTGAACAAGATTCATGTGGTGAATAAATATTTATTAACTTACTCATTATTAGAAGTTTGTTGTGTTTCCTTTTGTGGAGGGACATAGATGAAGTCATCTTTCATCAACTCTTCCTGAACTGAACTTGGAAGAGACAATGCAAGAGGAGGTCTAAGGAATGTAAACAAGGATAAAGTTAATGTTGAATAATTAGAATTTGTTTTAAAAAATAGGAATTTGCACATTGAAAAACTCACATTTTCAAAGGTTGAGAACGAGTTTGTTATTGAAACTCAATGATTTGTAGGTCAGAATCAGGTGTAGCTCTAGTGACATTTAAACACAATTTTCTTGTGATTAATTAAACAAAAATTATTAAATAAATCTAAAAGAGTAACATAAATATTTTTAACTTACACTGGTGGAGTTTTAAGAGTCTTTCTTGGGAATATTTTATTTTTTCTAAAATATTTGACCATGCTTTCTAAAAAAGATAATAAATTAAAATTAGAAACCAAGATTAAAAGCAGAGGTCTAGAAACACATTAAATTCATTTTTGGGTAACCACCAAACCGAAAATACAATATGTAGTGAACCAATTTACCTGGTATTGCTCGCGGTATTTACAGAAGGTGTAGAGCTTCCTTGAGTCTGTAAAAGTTGCTCATTATCCAGATTTACAGTCGGCACTCTAAGCAAGATAAATAAATATTAGTAATTCAATCTAGAGGAATTACAAAAGGTTGTAGCAAAAGTAAGCAAAGAAAGAAAAAGAACTCGCAAATAATAAACTGAATCTTACGTCTGAGAGACTTCATTTTGTGCCTTTGGAGATTCAAACTGATTCGGAGCAATGTTTGCTGACTGAGCTCCATCATTTCTTTTCTTTGATCTTTTTTCTCTTATCATTTCCAATGCTCGTTTTCTTCTTTCCGAAGTATTGTCTTTTTCTTGTTCAGTTCTGAAAGTTCACAAAATAAGTATCAAGGAATCTAGAACGTAAGTATCAATAAAAGAAAATATGATTCGAGAAACTTACTCCTTGTCAGGTTCGGTTGTTGTTTTTGCCACCCTTTCTGGTTGTTTTCTTTTTATTACGGGTGTTTTCTCAATTTCATTTTCTCTTTAAAATAGATAAACACATTGAATTTATACCAGAGACAAGACATTAACAATGAAGTCAACCCAACTCACAGACACCACCAAACCGAAATAAATTAAAGTGCTAAACCGAAACTTAGAAGCCCACCGAACTGAAAATAAATATATATGAAATCAACAAAACATCTCACAGAAATTATGCAATACTTACTCGCTTTCAGATTCTCTTGTGCTCTCTGAATCTATAGGCACAGGCTTTATTTTTTTGGTTTGTTTTTTAACCACCTTCAGTGGTTGTTTTCTTTTCTTTGTTGTGGTTTTTTTTTTATTTCTTCTTCTATGCAATACATAAGAACAAGTGCATAAGAAAAAATTTAAGCAAATACAAATTAAATGAAATTAATATGAAAATTAAACTTATTCAGATTCGGAAAGTCTTTCCTCTTCTGAAGAAGAATCCGTCTCAACAATTTTCTTTTTATTTTCTTTCCTTTATCTTTTTTGTCCAAGTTACTTGTTTTTGTTTTTTCTTTCTTTTTTTTCTTTCTGTACAGAAGAGTCCCTAAAACAGAAACAAGATCTCAATTATTTAATCATCAAAATAACAAATTAACAATCCGGTGAACCGAATGAAGAAATCCTACCGAACCGAAAAATATTCATATGGTGAATAGTACATGACAACTATTTATTCATCAAGAAAAATGTTTCTTAATGCAGAAACATTCAAATGAACAAACTAACAATTGCAAGTAGGACAAATAAATTAATTATAACCTAAAACAGAAGTTTATTTAGTTAGTAAAGTATTTTAAAAGCATTTCAAAGCAAATTTTTTGGGGAATTTTAGTAGAGTATTTACCAATGGTTGTGTTGTTTCGGATGAAATCCGTTCAATGATCATTTTCCTTGTCCAATGGGCCACCCATGGTGCAGGGGGAGCATCAGGTGCAAACGGGCAGGGGAACTTTGTTTTGTGGAAGTATATCAACATTAATACAAAAACACAGGCTGTTTCTTCCCCTTTTCTCTTGTTTTCAACTCCTTTCATTAAGAAGTTGAGAACATGCTTTGCCCAATCCTATTCCCGAATGTTGTCCACATGAAAGATCGGTGGCTTGTGGATTGGAGAGGCCACACTTACTGTTGTGGGGAGCAAGAAGCACTTTTGTATGAAGACAACAAAAGTCCTCTTGAATTTTTTTTCGGTTCTCCTCCCCTTCTACACTCATATCCAGCACATTCCTTGTCTGCTGGATTCAGGTTGTTGTAATCAACCTTTCCAGGAAAAATTTTCTCTACAATATTTTAATAGCAAAAATCAGACAAAAACAGTCAGTTTAATTTTTCGGACACCAATGAACTAAAAATAAGCAGTAAGTGGAAAATGTATTACCTCCGTTGGTTATGCCGAAGGCAGCTGCTACTTTCTGAGGAGTTATGTATATTCTCCCTTGGAGAGTTTTCAGGCATCGTCTTTCTTCATCAAACCGATCAAGCAATTCTTTCAACAGTGTATTAGAGACGTTCATTTCTAGGACATTTGCCAGGGCACCAAATCCCATTTCTTCCACAATATCTTTCTTTTCTTGACTCATTTCCCTGTACACTGTTGATATTGCCTTTGTTTGGCATCTGCAATAGTGAGTTTTCTGTAAGTTTTGAAACAGAATGTGAGGATATATTTATAATACAAAATAGATATTATTCGAATGAAAGCGGATAAATATATTTAATCTGCTTACGTTATAATGTGCCTTCTCCTTCATTGTTGCCATTTTCTTGTTGTGTTTTGTTGTAATGAAAAATTTTGGTCAATATTTCATTCAATATATCAACATGAACAAGCATGTATATCTTAATCAAGTCAATTAAAATGTCACAACCCACCGAACTGAAAATTGTTCACTCAAAGAACCAAAATTACAAAGGCTACTGAACTGAAAAATGTTCATGTGGTTAATAAATGATGATCAACTTTTAATCAACAAGAATACTGTTACGGACTGCCATAGTCCAGCCCAAGAGGTCGTCGGATCGGGGCACCGCCCCACTCAAGCCCAAAATCCTCGACAAAGGGTTCTTACGGGTCGGTCACCTACACCCGACCCGGAGTCCAGCCAGCTTACCACCTCTAGCACGTCATCCTGCGGGTCAGTACCCTCTAGGTCGGTGCCCGACACCCCGACCCGGAGTACGGACGACCCGCACGCATGGAAGGTGACAGCTTACTCTCCACCAATGGGCTTGACCATTGGTGGGCCTACCCAACACAATATATAAGGGAAGAGGACAGCTCTTCCCCCAAGGTACGTTGCCCCCTTACCTGATTCTGCCACCTTTAGTACGGACTCTGACTTGATCGTTGGAGTGTCCTTGCAGGTGGCCACCCCCCTGCTCCGTCCACCCTCTGACGTTGCCAACGCACTCCTCTTCTCGCTCCACGCCCGTTCGGGACCTATCCCTCTCTCCTACTCATCACCTACCGACAACCCGAGAACCCCAGGTAACGAACATTGGCGTCGTCTATGGGGATCCCGCCACGAACATGGAGCAACACATCACTTCGGAGTAGCTCCGCGAAGGAGGCGGAGCCCGTTTGAGCAGAGCGAGCTCGACAGCCCGCGCTGCCGAACACCCAAGACCCTCCGTTCAGCCCAACCAAATGTACACCCAGACCCCTGAAAGGCGCCCCTTCGGGGGGACAGGGGCCGACAGCGCCAGGATCATGCAAGAGCTTAGGCACAAGGTACAGAACCTCCAGCGGGAGTTGGCGGCGAGAGACCAATCCCACTGAAACGCCACCCACTCACATGGCGGCGTTAGCCGATCCCACACCCACACCCGCTCCCCCGCTCGCGCGCACGACAGCCAGGGTAGAACCCTAACAAGGCACGAGGAGGTGCATACCCAAGCGACTTCTAGACCTACTCGAAGCAAGTCAGAAAGTCGTTGGGGGTCCCAGAAAGAAGCCAGAAGACAAGAAGACCCCGTCATCTTGGGAGCAACCCCCTTCCACCCATCTATCCTCAAGGTCCAGCTTCCGAGAAATTTCGACAAGCCGACGAACATGAGGTATGATGGGACCAAGTACCCCCAGGAGCATGTCACAGCCTTTGAACCAAGAATGAACTTGGAAGGAGTAGATGACGCGGTTAGATGCCGGGCGTTTCCTGTAACGCTAGCCTATGCCTAACAATGAATGCCTGGAAATCGACGGCCTCACGGACTCTGTCGCTAGCCTATGCCTAACAAACGGCCTGCTGAATGAAGACTTTAGGAAACACCTCACAACAAAGCCTGTATGGACCATGCAGGAAATCCAAAGCATAGCCAAAGAATACATTAATGACGAAGAGGTTAGCCAGGTTGTGGCAGCCAACAAACGACAGCCTCCCAACCCGACAGACACATCAGGTCGAAAGGTACAAAGAAGCTCCCATGGACGGCACCCCAAATAAACTGCCCAAGCAACCAAGGGTATGGAGATTCACGAACTACACGCCACTTACGGTGCCCATAGTGGAAGTCTATCAGCAAATCACAGACAAAGGAATCCTGTCCAGACCTAGACCCCTGAAGGAGAGAACGGGAGGCAACAAAAACCTTTACTGCGATTACCATAAGGGATTTGGACACACAACACAAGATTGCTTCGACCTCAAAGATGCCTTGGAACAGGCCATCAGAGAGGCGAAACTGAGCGAATTCTCCCGGCTCATCAGGTAGCCAAGGAGGCGAGAAAGAGAACGTTTCGAGGAAGACCGAAACTGAACTGTCAAGCCAGCGAGGGAACGTGCCCTACCACCTTCCTCTGGTTGCGAAAAGTATGAGTGAGAAGCCCAGCTTTAACTCTCACTTTTGAACGTAGGCGGGATTCTGCCACAGCCCCTACGATGGATAATAATGCATATTATAATTACAGATTCAATCTCAGAGGCCACTCCTCATAACACACTTCCACTCATACTCATTCCATCAACCTTAGCCATTCACCATTTCCATTCCAAACTCATTAGTTCCTTAGTTTCTCAATTCATCATCAGCAATCACCAAGTTCACTACTCTTCCTTCTCTCTCAAACAAACTTAACATAAAAACATCAGAAACCTAAACCTCTGTTCTCTAACTTTTCAATATAATCATCAACTAAAACCCTTGGCCTATTTCCCTTATTTCCATACTCAAATCTAATCCCAAAAACCTTAAAATGGTGTTATAGAAGCTTACAACCTTGTTGGGAAGGTAAAATAGTTGAAAACAAAGTTTAAAATTATGAAACAGAATGTGTGCGTCCGCACCGGGGTGTGCGTGCGCACGCCCAAGAAGATTTTAAAAGTGTGCGTACGCACAGGGATGTGCATATACACAGGTATTATAATTTACAAGCCTACTCACTCGCACAAGCTGTGCGAGCGCCCCTAACAGATGACCATTCCCGACTTGTGCGTGCGCACAGGGCTGTGCGTCCGCATAGGTCATAACTCTTCATTGATGTGCGCGCGCACAAGTTATGCTAACGCTGCAAGCAGTAAACCTTTCCTGCCTGTACGTACGCACAAGTCTGTGCATCCGCATAGAATAATATTTTTTGCAGGATTTGTGCGTGCGTACATATCAAAAATCCTGAAATTCTGCAACTCTGCAGAATTTCATATTTTCAACAGCAAATTTGAATGATCATAACTCCCTCTACAAAATTCCAAAATTTACAAACTTTATATCAATTTGAAGAGTTTTTAATAAGCTTTAATTTAAATCAAATTTCAACAAATTTTGAAAACCGGGGAAAAAGTTATAATCAGACAAAGTTCACCAAAAATCCATTTTCACCCAAAAACCTCTTAACCTCAAATTCACCAAATCTCACAATTCAAAACCAAACCAATCATAATCCAAACAATACCAAAACATCATCAAGGTCCTTACCATTCTTCTCTCAACTCATTCATCCATAATATCCCCATTTACGCCATTTAACACCATCAAAACCCTTAATCATCAACATCCAAAACCATCATAAACACTCATAATCATCATCAACCAATAACATCAACAACCACTATAAATCCTCATCAATTCCAATAATCATTTTCAGACAAAGTCTAACATTAACCAAGTCCATTATAAAACTCATCAACACCAATAATACTCAACCATCATCATCAACTACACTAACCAACCATACGATCGTCATCAACATCCATCTTCAAATCTCAACAACCACCAACATAATTCATCAATATTCATCATCTATCAATACCAAGCATCACTCTCAATCTCATTTTACCTCAATCTACATATTTCACACCATATTATCATTACTACATCATAATTCACCAATATACTCAAAAATTATCAACCCATCATAATTCATCATATATCATCATTCAACAACTCAAATCCTCAAATCATTATACATCATCACCATACAACAAGCCCAACAACCAATTTAATTCAATCCTATCCTATGGGTCACTAGCCTAAGTGTCCAGAAATATTACATATTACATGAAAGAAACCGAAACCATACCTTGGCCGATTCCCAAACGCACCAAACACCAAAACGAAGCCACCAAGCTTGATTCAAGGCCTCAACCAACTCCAACAAAGACCAAAGCTCAAACTAACAACACATATATATACCAACATCAAAACCTAAGATACAAAAAATAACTAAACACAAAGGTGTAGTAGAACCTTACCTTATCCAACGAGAGTAGGGGCAAAATCCATCAATTACCCACTACTAGAGATCACCTAGACAAGCAAAACCACAAAATCTACTCAAATTTCATAACCAAAATCGTGCAGAAACTTAGGGCACAAAACTAGAGCATGAGATTCGGTTTCTTACCAGATTTCTTTAGATAGAAATGTAGATCTCGACGAGAGCTTCGCGTGGCTGTAAACGACTCGTCAATCGGAGCTCCGGATCAAAAGTTATGGCTCCCGAAAGGTGGAGGTAAATAGTGTCACCCCCTTCCTTCTCCCTTCTCATAAACCGCGGCCCTCTCTCTCCTAGGGCTAGAAAAATGAGTTCAAAGCTCATTAAATGAGCTTATATATATTGGGTCTTGGGCCCGGTTTGGATCCGGTCCAACCCGTTAGCGTTTTTGGTCCGTCTAGCCCACTTTGGGCCAAAACCTTTAAGATTAGTACCCGGTTTTCAATTCTAAATTATTTTTATCCTTTCAAAACAATAAATTAATTTTCAAAATATTATTTTCCAAAATATGCGATACTGGACAGACTAGAGCCGGTACTGCCAGCTTAAGCGCCAGTACACATTTTTTACAAAAACTTTTCGAAAGAAATACATTTTCCAACTCAGAAAAATTCACTAAAATCAAATTTCTCATTTATATTTTCAAATTAAAACTTCTAAATTTTGAATCTATTTCGGTCACTAAAATTATTTTATTAAAACGATTTTACGTGAAAACGCGGGTTCTTACACTTGTCACTAACCACAACATGATAATTGCAAGGATTAATCCCATTAAGTCATCCTCTAACAAGTAAAGGAAAGTCAAATAAGCTACACCAATCCTAATCCATAAGTCCTAACCTTCTCACTAATTAATTTAGAGAAAACTAGAGTCAATGGATACCAATTATCAACACTTAGACATTAGCAACCCAAGTTCACCTAAGTTACCATCCCAAGCAAAGAACACAAAAATCTACTCTAACATTCTTCCAAGCATTTTGCTAAACACTTGGAAGGCATAAAATGAAAATATAAGAAAATTGCAAGAAAAGTAAATCTACAACTACTATTTGCAAGGAAATTAACAACAACAACTCAAATCAACAATAAAGGAAATCAAACATAAATTGCATTAAAAGAAAAATAGAAGAAAGAAGAGTGCATCAACAACAAAGTAATCATTTACAAGAATAAAGTGATAAACTAGAGAAGCAAAGGTAGAGAAACAAGAAATTAGAGAGGAAAAGTAAATCAAAGCAAGAATTAAACCTAGATCTAAGAATTTCTAATCTACATCTAACCTAATTCTTGAGAGAAGAGAGAGCTTCTCTCTCTAGAAACTAACTAAAGCATGATGAAAATTAAACTATGTGTTCCCCCCTTGACTCCTCTTGATTTTTGCATGTAATAGGCTCTGGAAGCCTTGGATTTGGACCTGGGTAGCCCAGAAATCGCCCCCAGTGTTATTACTTTAATGAGGTCACGTGCGAGCATCGACGCGTACGCATAGATCACGCGTACGTGTCGATTAGATTTTTACTTTCCACGCGTACGCGTCGTGTACGCGTACGCGTCGCCATGCGACTTCAAATTCACGCGTGTGCGCCTGGTACGCGTACGCGTCGGTGAATGCATCCCAAATCTTTGATTTTGCATGCTTTTCTCTTCACTCCTTTGATCCATTCCTAGCCTTTTCAACCTGAATTCACTAAAAAACACATCAAGGCATCTAGTGGAATCAAAGGTGAATTAAAAGTAGCAAATTAAAGGCCTAAAAAATATGTTTTCACACATAAGCACAAATTAAGGAGAATTTATAAAACCATGCTATTTCATTGAATAAATGTGGGAATAATGGATGAAATCCACTCAAATTAAGCATAAAATGTACCACAAAATAGTGGTGCATCAGTCAACCCCTTAATGCTCACTAGGACGTCCTCCGTAATGCCAACCACTGAGATTATACTCTTATCTGCCAAAACAAAACGTGCTGCTGACCTTTTCAAGGGTGGGAGCCTCAAGACATCATATACAGATAATAGCATAATACTAACACATACACCTAAATCACACATGCAATCAAAATATTGTACACCCTCTATAGTACAAGTAACCATGCAGGGACCGGGATCACCACATTTCTCCAGTATAGCACCCATTAAAGCAGAAATAGAGCTACCTAAAGGAATAGTTTCTAAATCATGTATTTTATCCTTATTCATGCATAAATCTTTTAGAAACTTAGCATACTTAGGTACCTGGAGAATAGCATAAAAAAGGGAAATAGTTACCTCAACCTTTTTAAAGATCTCCACCATCTTAGGGTCTAGCAACACTTACATCTTTGTCCTCTTAGCAAGGTGTGGAAAAAGAATGGGAATGGCTTCTCTCATAGCATCATCTTCCTTGGATACTCTTTCTTTGGTTGAGCTACTTCCGCATCAACCGCATCATGTACCTTATCCTCTTCTTCAACGTCTTCTACCTCAACAACATCTTCAACTTGAATGTCTTCTCTGAAGCTTGGCTCCTCGGGACCTCTCTCTTGTAATGTAGTGCCGGACCTCAAAGTAATGGCATTAATTTCACCTTTAGAGTTGGGTAAAGGTTGAGAAGGAAGTGAACTAAAGCTTGAAGGTTGATTGTTGGGGGTAGAGGGTGGTTCCATATGGGATATGAGAGCTTGTAGAGTGGAGTTAAGACCGTTGATGCTAGAGTTGAGTGCACTTTGAAGGTCTTTTTGTCCTTGCATAATAGAGCGAAGCATCTCATCATTAGAGGAAGAAGGGAGGTAGGTAATTTGAGGGGCTTGTGGTTGGTTGTTTTGAGGCGCTTGGGCTTGCCTTTGGTGAGGTGCTCGGTAAGTTTGGCCTTGGTTCTGCTGTTGGTATAGAGGATTCTGTTGATACCGGTTCTGCTGATAGTTGTTGTTTGACGTTAGGATTTTTGCCAGTAAAGAATGTCATAAAAACAGTCGCGTTGTAGATATAGTCTCTAAACCGACAAAAATCCCTTTGTACAAACGTTTTGGGTGTCACAAGTAACAAACCCCTTTAAAAATTGTTAACCGAGTATTCAAACCTCGGGTCGTCTTCTCAAGGAACTGCGAGGAGGTATGTTCTTATTATTGGCTATAAAGGTTGTAATTGGGGTTTAGAAGATGAGAAGTAAGTAATTTAAATGACAAGTAAAGTAAATGGTAAGTAAAATAAATAAATACTGTAAAGCAGACTTTTGGCAAGGTAAGAGAAGTTGGAGGTCAACATAGTTATCTCTCTCAACTATAATGAAAGTTGAATCTAAACTCCACTTGGTCAACCTTTACTAGGGCAAAGGAAAGTCAAGGGACTAATTAAATTGGCCTTTGAATCCTATTTATTTCCTAAAAAAAGGTTGGGATTACTTAAGTTCAGCTCAATTAGCAAGATAACGATTATCAATTATGTTTAGTTTAATAACTGTTGAGTTACTGAATTCTTAACCAGGACCAAAAGGGAAAAAAGTAAAATTGCTGGAATAATAAAAATGTCCTTAGATGGGAAGCAATGGTAACTTAAATCAAAGAGAACAATCATAAACTGAAAATACCTCAATTATCATTAATTCAAATAACAGTCTGTAACATGGAAGAATTCATAGATTCAATTATAAAGGTAAATAACCAACTCAGATACTGAAATAAATAAATAAAGTAAAAGGGAAGTTTAAAGTAAAGAAATATAAAACCTGGATTGAGAGTCACTCTTAAAGCGAGAAGAAATCCTAAATCCTAAGAGAGAGAGGAGAAGATCTCCCTCTCAACTAAATCTAAATCATTGAAAAATAAAATATGCAAGCTCTCTTTGAATGGGTGCATTCCCACACTTTATAACCTCTGGTCTATGCTGTCTATACTTGGATCTGGGCCAAAAAGGGCTTCAGAAATCGCTGGGGGCGTATTCTGTAAATTCTGATACGTGGCCTCTGTCACGCGTCCGCGTGGGTCACGCGGTCGCGTCATTCGGAGCTTTTCCTTGCCACGCGGTCGCGTCAGTCACGCGTTCGCGTCGTATGCGTTCTGCTTATGTCGCGCGGTCGCGTCAGTCATGCGGCCGCGTCGCTGCATCTTCGCTTCTGGCACGCGATCGCGTCGTCCATGCGATCGCGTGAATACCAATTTCCTTCAAAGCTCCGTTTTGCTTTCTCCTTCCATTTTTGTATGTTTCCTTTTCCATCCTTTAAGTCATTCTGCCTTAGAAAATCTGAAACTACTCAACACACTAATTACGGCATCGAATGGAAATAAAGGTAATTAAAATAATTAATTTTTTAAAGCTTAGAAAAATATGTTTTTCACAATATGACATAATAAGGAAGGGAAAGTAAAACCATGCAGTTAATATGAATAAGTAGGTGGAGGATTGAATAAATCACTCAAATTAAGCACAAAAGAACTCATGAAATATGGGTTTATTAACCTCCCCACACTTAAACACTAGCATGTCCTCATGCTAAACCCAAGGTAAATAATTAAGGTTAAAGTGATGGAATGTCATGCAATGCAACCTAATTTAAATGCAACTACCTAAATGAATGATGCATCATGCAACTCTAAATTATTCACTCATATATAAAGCTTACATGTAGTCAAGTTAGTTCATATTCTCAAGGAGTCATGTATATGTATAGCCAACCCTTAAATAATGAAGCATTTCAGCAAATGAGATGGGAAAGAAAACATTGTACAAACTTGCAAAACAATTAGCAAATTAAGTACAGATATATGTTGATGAGTTATTGAACCCTCACTGGATTTTGTGTTTATCCTCTAGTCACTCAGTGTTTACTGGGTTTATTCACTCTACTTTTCTTTTTATTCTTACTTTCCATAGCTTTGTTTTTCATCTAACCAATCAACAATTATAAAATATAGTCATACCAAAAAGTCATGAGGTCTTTAATTGAGGTTGTAATGGGGTCAAGGTAAAGGTAAGGATTTATGTATAGGGTCAAGTGAGCTAATAAGTGAATCCTTAATTAGACTAAGATCTCACCTTAACATACATATTTAGTAAAACAAGATCTCTTTACCTATTTTCCCATATTATCCCACTTATTGTTACATGCTCATGTTTCAAATTTTATTTTTATCCCATGTGTATTGTTGCATTGGGGGAGGTTCTTTTCTATCATCCATGTTCCCAATAGGTTTCCCATGTTCTAATCTATTCATAATTTTCTATCTTAAGCTAACCAAGGATTCAACTTGAGATTTTATTTTGTTTTTCTGCTTAAGGCTAGTAGTGTGGCTAAATAGAATAAAAGGGATTTTAAAGGTTCAAGGGGGCTGACAAGGGTGATATGAAAGGTAGGTTTTTCTGGGGTAAGTGAGCTAAAATCAAATGATGGCCTCAATCATTCTTTTGGTATGTATCTATTCTATATTCTATAATTGGACATATAGATTAAAGTAAAGTAAAGAACATCAGAATAAAAAGAAGCGAAACACACAGGAATGAAGTTATGGTTTGAATGCAACCATACAATTAAGCTCAAGATTCACAGGCTGTGTGTTCTCTAACTCAAGCATCATATATCATTCATATATATTATGCAGGTTTAGTTAAAAATTTCCATTATTCTCATAAAAAAATTATTTAGGGTAGCTTTTAAAGTTTCAATGTTCCTCCTTGATGAAATGTTGTCAGCTTAACTACATCATGTAATGCTATATACAAGGTTTATAGAATTGAATCTGATATGTTCAATTTCCTAGCTTACTTCATTTTTATATTTTTCAATTTAAACTATACTATCTTATGCTAAAAAGAGTAAACTATACTAATTAATCCACTAATAAATCAGAATTGCAAACTAAACTAAATAACTAAAAATATGAACTAAAGATGCAATATGCAAAAATAGAGTAAAAATACATAAAATCAATGTATAAGTACTCAAAAAATAACAGTAAAAAGAAAAATACAGAAAAATATTCAAAATAAAAGAAAAAGTATGTAATGGTTCACCAAAATAAACGCCAGAGATGGCGACCTTCCCACACTTAAAATGAAGCATCGTCCCTGATGCTCAATCAAGCCGGGTGTGAAGGGGTGTCATCACTGGTAGGGATGGCAGCTGGAGGCTCTGTGGCGGTGGTGGGCTGAGGGTCTGGCTGCTGTAGAGGTGGGGCTGACTGGATCGAGATCTCTGGATCTGCAGCCTCTATCTGGGGCATAACCTCCTTATGCGGGGCAGCCTGCTCTGTGGCTGCCTGCTGATGGGTCTCCTCCTGGAAATGAGTCTCCTCCTCGTGCCCATCCTCCTCCTCTGATGGCTCAGATGGTGTGTCGGGCTCAGAGGAGATGTCACCGGATCGTATCATCAGCTTCAGGTGCTCATAGCGTCGCTTGTTGCGATGCTCCAATCTCTCATACCAGCGCCGGTTACGGTGCTCCATCTGATCAAGCTGTCGGAATAGGCGGTGCACGAGGCGGTATACGGGCTCAGAGGCAGGTGAAGGTGCAGTGGTAGCAGCAGGAGCAGCAGTGGCAGGTGTGGATGAAGAGGGTCCAGTAGACGGTGGGGTTGGCTCATCGGTAGCAGTGAAGGGTGGTGGTCTGTAGCCCAAAGCTAAGAAGTTCCTGCTGTGAGGAATGATCTTCCTGCAATCCGCCGCTGGTGGTCTCTCATCGGCATCCTCCCATGGCACGTCAGCTCGACGGCCTAGCTGTGTAGCCAGATACAGAAAAGGGAGGGTGCCTCGGACGTGGACCCTGGCCATAAAATACCGGATAAAGTGTGGTAGATAAAGGTCCTTCCCCTCCATCACACACCAAAGGAGGGTGATCATAGCAGCCGGGATCTCCGTCTCGTGAGTACTCGGCATCACATAATTACTCAAGATCTGATGCCATAACCGAGCCTCATCATTTAAGTACGCTCTCTTGATCCCTCGAGGCATGGTGGTGTCCTGACCCATTTCCCAAGGAACTGTCGGGTCGAGAGCTATCCGTGCCTTCACGGCATCCCAATCAAACTGCATCTGACGCATGTCCTCCTCAGCCTTTGAATAACCATCAGGCTGATCGGACTTGGCTGGGAGCTGGAGAATGTCCTCTAAGGCCTCCTCAGTCACCAGAATTTGTTTTCCTCTCAGGTTCACTGCATCTAGGGTGGTGAGGTAGTAGTTGCAGTAGAATTCCCGGACCCAAGATGCGTTGTCCTCTGTCAGTGTTCTCTCCAGAAAGAACCAGCCCCTTTGCTTGATGTGCTCAGTGGTGTACTGCTGGAGTGCTTCTGGAATCTTCAGAGTTCGCTCCAGGTATAGATTTATGGAGTTTGCAAAAGCCGGGTACTTCAGCTCACAGTACCGGTTTGCAAATTTTATAGGATCATTTACAGGGAGCAGCTGGTCAGCTTTTTCCTGCTGTGTGAAGTTCTTCTCCCGCCATGAGGAATCGTGCATGAGGGCAATGATGGACTGGGAGGAATCTCCTCGCTTGTGCTTGCCAGTAGCCTTGCCTTTTCCTTTCCTTTGTGAGGCAGACATCCTGAAAAACAGAAAACCAGGATATGGATAAAAATAGTAAAGCAAATAGGCAATTAAACAAAGGAAACTCAAAGCGGCAAAGGAGAAATAAAATAAGGAAAATGAGTATATGAAATGTGATTGAATTTATGTTAAATGGAAAAATAATCAATATGCCATGGTTAGAAAGTTAGAGGAAAGTGAAAATAAATAGAAAAGAGATCAAAAGGGTTAGTATGGTTAGAATTTGAAGAAGAAATTAGTAAATTAAAATTAGTGAGTTAGTAAAGTGCGGGTTAAAGTAAGTGGCATAGAAAAAAAATTCCATATAACAAGGATTCACAGGTAAGAATAGAAGTACTCATAATCGAACAAGGAAAACAGGGTGAAGCTGATTCGAATAGAAATAAAGAAAGCAAAAATTAGAATCAGTGAATTACAAAAGCAGTTTATGAACCAGAAAACCAAAGAGGATAAGAAAGTCTGCCATAGCATTCATGAAACGGTTTGGGTAAAGCAGAGTAAAACAGAATTCAGAAATGCCAAACCAAAACATGAATGAAAACAATTTACAAAAAATTTGGACAGCATTCCGGCTAAAATTGGATTGTCCCGAAAAATAAATAGCAATCATAGCAGTGCATATGAATTAAAAACTTGCTGTAGTTACCTATAATTAATAGAAATAGGAAAATTCAGAGTAACAAGCAGCAAATGCAAGAAATCACAGCATATGAACGAGGTCACAGGAACAGTAGAATTGTAGTTATGAGAAAACAGAAACAGGAACAGTGCAAGTAAACAGACCAAGATCCACTAACCACAGCCTAAGCTACCTAACAACCTAAAAATCCACTACAGCATGCATATCTATCTATCCTAAGTATGAACAAAAATGGAAAAAATACAGAAAAACAACGAACGGATAAAAGGGACTGCGTGTTGCGGAACCTGGAAAGCGAAAGAAGCAGAACGGTTGGGTGATGGCGGCGGTGGTGTCCGGCGCGGTGGCAGGGCACGGCAGCGTGGGGGAATGGGGATAGGGTCTTAAGGTTAGTGATAGAGGAAGGGAGGGGGGCACGGCTGGATGGCCGGTGGTGGTGGGTAGTGCCGGCGCGGTGGCGGGGCACGGCGGCGTGGGGGAATAGGGATAGGGTCTTAGGGTTAGTGATAGAGGAAGGGAGGGGGGTTGCGGGTGGGTGGCGGAGGGGGGGCGCGGCTGGATGGCCGGCGGTGGCGGGTGGTGCTTCTGGGTGGTGGCGGAGAGGGGAGGAGAGAGGAAGAAAGAAGAAGAAAAAGGGGGAAGGGGTGGTACGGCGGCGGTGTCTGGACGGCGGCGGCGTCTGGGTGGTGGCGCGGTGGTGGCTGGGTGGTGCTGGGTGGTGGCTGGAGGAAGAAGAAGCAGAGAGGGAGAAGAGGGTTGGGGGTGGGGGGCTGCGCGATTGATAGGGTTCGCGTTGCTGGGGGGATTATATTTTCGAATCCACGCGGCCGCGTGGGGCACGCGGTCGCGTGGTTGGGGTGAAAATGGGAGTGACGCGATCGCGTGGGGCGCGCGATCGCATGAGAAGGGGGAAAGAGGAGTGATACGATTGCGTGGGTCGCGCGATCGCGTCGCTGGAATTCGTGCTAAACGCACGACTCCAGCGCCGTTTTAGCACAACTCTCTGTCTCCTTTTGGGGTGATGTGCAATCCATGCGACGCGATCGCGTCGCTCACGCGGTCGCGTGGGATTGGTATTGTGCAAGTGACGCGATCGCATGGGGCATGCGATCGCGTGGGCCAATTTGTGCGAAACGCACAAGGGCCGCACGATTCCAGCCTAACTTTCTGTTCGTTCGATCCTTACGCCGATATATATATATATATATCACGTGGCCGCGTGGGTCATGCGGTCGCGTGGGTGGTGTTTCTCGCAATATGACGCGATCGCATGGGGCATGCGGTCGCGTCGTGCACCCCTTTTTTTTTATATATGCATGGAAAATGCAGAATGCAATGATTAACATGAATGCTATGCATGATTCCAGGTTTAATAAATTAAAATAAAAAAGGAAAAATGAAAGCAATTAACAAGAAATAAATTGAAAAAGAAGCGACCATACCATGGTGGGTTGTCTCCCACCTAGCACTTTTGGTTAAAGTCCTTAAGTTGGGCATTGGAGGAGTATCCTGTTATGGCGGCTTATGTTTAAATTCGTCTAAAAATCTCCACCAGTGCTTGAAATGCCAATAGCCTCCGGGGTCCCAAACCAAGCATGCAAAGCTTCTGAGTAGCTCCAAACAGATTTTCAGGCTCCCGGGACGACGAATGTCAGGATAGAGTCCAGGATTCCAAGCCTTGCTTTTAAATCCGCCTCTGTCTTGATCTACATGTTTCCATTCGGGTGGTTTAAAAAGTAGAATCTCACCTTGGTGACCAAACGTTTTCCGTGATCCATGCAATTGAGCATGATACCAATCCGTGTACTTCGAGGTGAAGCGTGGAACCTTATTGAACCTTGTGCACCAGCTCTGAGTACGAGCCATTTCCCTCTTACTCTTAAAGCCGCAGAGAGCTCTAAGCTGGCCATCTGTTTCAAGCAAACCATATTCAAGTGAATAAGTAAAGTTATAAGTTAAGGATTGTACCCACTTGAAGCTTGTATTAGGTGGTAATGGCCTTGGGATAGGTGTTTTTGGTGGTTCTGCAAGTTCCATTTCTTTGTGCTCTTCTGTGAATTCCTCCACTTCTTTGCAAAGATCTTCAATTGTATCTGTGTCCTGGTCAAAGTCTTCTGTGTCTTCCTCATCACTTGAGTCATAGATTGGAGGTTGAGAGAAATCTACCTCTGCATCATCTTCATATTCACTTGGGGAAGATTCTTCGATCTCAGAGAATTCACTTGCGGATGCAAGTCCATCACTAAGAGAGCTAGACTTGTGACTATCACTATCGAGGAAATTTGTTTCTTGGATTATTCCGTCTGATTCTTCATAAACGACTTGCCTTGGAGAAATATCCTCCTTAGCATCAACTGTAGTCTCCTTGACGGCGTGTTCCTCAATTCTGGATTCTCATGGAGGTTCAGCATCTCCTAGATCTTCAACCAACTCTTCTTCTTGAGCGATGACAGCTTCTTCTACTTGTTCTAGTACGAATTCATTCTCCGTCTTGTCCACTGGAGTTTCTGGTATCTCCTTCATGCTACGCTCTTTGTTAGACTGTTCATATGGGGCTGTGGCTGATCCTTGTGTATTTGAGCGTCTAGAAACCCATTGAATTATCACTTGCTCCAGTTGTTGAATGGTTGTTTAAAATTTATTTACTGTTTCCGTTAGGCGAACCTCTGCTTCTCGGGTTGCTGGACTTGGACATGACACAAAGGAAAGTGGTGGTGATTGGGAGCGATTGGATTGGCACTGGGGTAAGGAAGGATCATATGGTGGCGAATGGTGAAGAGAAGCTTGTGAGTGTGGTGGTTCGAGGTTATATTGAAAGGATGGTTTACATGCACGGGGTGGGGCTTGTTGGTAGTTACAAGGTTGTCCACCATATCTTTCAGCTGGGTATGCATTGTAGAATGGTCTTTGTCCAGGATATCTCGGAGGGTGTTGCTGCCAAAAGGGTTGATTAGATCCTCTTGGTTCCATCCATCCTTGATTGGTCTGACCTTGATGCGCGTTCCTGCTGTAACTTCTATTTCCTTTAACAATATTAGAACCAAACTCAAAGCGAGAGGGGTGAGAGTTCATGGTAGCAAATAAAGATAAACAGGAAAAAACAAAAATAAACAAACAAGCAAAAGAAAAATATTTACAATAACCAATAATAAGGCACACGTTAGCAGTTTCCCGGCAACGGCGCCATTTTGACGTTAGGATTTTTGCCAGTAAAGAATGTCATAAAAACAGTCGCGTTGTAGATATAGTCTCTAAACCGACAAAAATCCCTTCGTACAAACGTTTTGGGTGTCACAAGTAACAAACCCCTTTAAAAATTGTTAACCGAGTATTCAAACCTCGGGTCGTCTTCTCAAGGAACTGCGAGGAGGTATGTTCTTATTATTGGCTATAAAGGTTGTAATCGGGGTTTAGAAGATGAGAAGCAAGTAATTTAAATGACAAGTAAAGTAAATGGCAATTAAAATAAATAAATACTGTAAAGCAGACTTTTGGCAAGGTAAGAGAAGTTGGAGGTCCAACGTAGTTATCTCTCTCAACTATAATAAAAGTTGAATCTAAACTCCACTTGGTCAACCTTTACTAGGGCAAAGGAAAGTCAAGGGACTAATTAAATTGGCCTTTGAATCCTATTTATTTCCTAAGAAAAGGTTGGGATTACTTAAGTTCAGCTCAATTAGCAAGATAACGATTATCAATTATGTTGAGTTTAATAACTGTTGAGTTACTGAATTCTTAACCAGGACCAAAAGGGGAAAAAGTAAAATTGTTGGAATAATAAAAATATCCTTAGATAGGAAGCAATGGTAACTTAAATCAAAGAGAACAATCATAAACTGAAAATACCTCAACTATCATTAATTCAAATAACAGTCTGTAACATGGAAGAATTCATAGATTCAATTATAAAGGTAAATAACCAACTCAGATACTGAAATAAATAAATAAAGTAAAAGGGAAGTTTAAAGCAAAGAAATATAAAACATGGATTGAGAGTCACTCTTAAAGCAAGAAGAAATCCTAAATCCTAAGAGAGAGAGGAGAAGATCTCCCTCTCAACTAAATCTAAATCATTGAAAAATAAAATATGCGAGCTCTCTTTGAATGGGTGCATTCCCACACTTTATAACCTCTGGTCTATGCTGTCTGTACTTGGATCTGGGCCAAAAAGGGCTTCAGAAATCGCTGGGGGCGTATTCTGTAAATTCTTATACGTGGCCTCTGTCATGCGTCCGCGTGGGTCACGCGGTCACGTCATTCGGAGCTTTTCCTTGCCACGCGGTTGCGTCAGTCACGCGTCCGCATCGTATGCGTTCTGCTTATGTCGCGCGGTCGCGTCAGTCATGCGGCCGCGTCGCTGCATCTTCGCTTCTGGCACGCGATCGCGTCGTCCATGCGATCGCGTGAATACCAGTTTCCTTCAAAGCTCCGTTTTGCTTTCTCCTTCCATTTTTGTATGTTTTATTTTCCATCCTTTAAGTCATTCTGCCTTAGAAAATCTGAAACTACTCAACACACTAATCATGGCATCGAATGAAAATAAAGGTAATTAAAATAATTAATTTTTTAAAGCTTAGAAAAACATCTTTTTCACAATATGACATAATAAGGAAGGGAAAGTAAAACCATGCAGTTAATATGAATAAGTAGGTGGAGGATTGAATAAATCACTCAAATTAAGCACAAAAGAACTCATGAAATATGGGTTTATCATTGTTGTTCCACCTTTTATTTCCACCGTTGTCTCTACCTCCTTGGTTGTAGTTGTCCCTCCATCCTTAGTTGGAATTGTCTCTCCAACCTTGGTTGGAATTGTCTCTCCATCCTTAGTTGGAGTTGTCATGCCAACCTTGATTATAGTTACCACCTTGGTTATAAGTATCGCCTTGTTGATAGTACCCTTAATTTGGACGGTTGTAGTAAGTATTAGTAGCTGCCAAGCTGTTATCTTCTTATTGGAGTTGAGGACATTCATCAGTGTAGTGAGAATAGCAAGCGCATATTCCACACACTCTCTGAGGAACCAACTGTTGACAATGTTGCTATGGAGGAGGCTGAGGTTGTTGTTGATTAAGCTGGAGCTGCTTCAGTATATTGGTCATCTCTCCCAGAGTCTTTGTGAGAGCAGCTGTCTCACTACTAGAGGAAACCTCCGCAATAGCTTTCGGATGGTTATTTCTGTGCCTTGCATTTTGGGTAGGCTCAGCTAGATCGATGATCAGTTGCCATGCTTCTATCGCCGTCTTGTACTTAGTCAGAGAGCCATTACTCGCAGCATCTAATATAGTATTGTCTTGAGCCTTCATGCCTTGGCAGAAATAGCTAATCAATACCAACTGGTCAATCTTGTGATGGGGACATTAGTCTAGGAGATTCCTGAAGCATTCCCAATACTCGTAAAGAGTCTCTGATTCGCCTTGGATAATGCAGGAAATTTCTTTCCTCAGTCTATTTGTAACTTCAGCTGGAAAGAACTTGTCCAGGAATTCTCTTCTGAGCAGATCCCAATTAGTAACAACTTCTTCAGGTTGAGCGTAGAACCACTCCCTTGCCTTTCCCTCAAGAGAAAATGGGAAGGCATATAACCAAATAGTAGTCTCGTCCGCACCATGCCGCCTAGTAGTTGAGCAGGCTGTTTAAAAATCTCTAAGGTTCTTGATGTGTTCTTGAGCAGGTAGGCCATGAAACTTAGGCAGCAAATTGATCAAAGCGGTCTTCAGTTCAAAGTCCGCAGCCAAGTTCGAATGATGCGCTTGATATGGTTGCAGTGTAAAGTCCGGAGCTCCTGCTTCTTGGAGAGTAATCCTTCTAGGCTCTGCCATATTACCTGCACTTAAATCAACAGAATCAGTAGAAGAGGAGCTAGTTTCTTTCACAAATGACGCTTCAGATTCACCTTCAGATAAGACTGGTTAATTGGTAGAAACCCCTTCACCACCCTTAGAGGCTAACCGACGCCGAGCCCGCCTAATACGTGAAATAGTTTTTTCGATTTTAGGATCAAACGTGGCTAAGCTCGGATCCGGTAGTGAACTCGTCATTCAATGAAAGAAACATAGAGCTTATGGTAATAAAATATATTAAGAAAATTAAACTATAAAACTACTAATAATCAAAAACAGACAAATAAAAATAGAATAAAAATGCAATTATGTAAATATAAAAATATTTACACCAACCAATAATTTAGCACACTGTTGCAACTCCCCGGCAACGGTGCCAAAAATTGACGGGTGAAAAAATGCCAGTTAAGAAATTCTAGTAAAAGCTGCGTTGTGAGTACAGTTTTAACCGACGAGATCCCCGCTGTCAATTTAGAAGATGTCACAATTTAAGAATAATTAACTGGGAGTAGAATTCCCAGGTCGTTTCCCAAAGAGTTGACACAGCAGTGTAAATTATCGATCAGGAATTTTCCGAAAAAGTTTTAAGGTTGAGAACGGGAAAGATAAATGGCGATCAATTAAAGCAGCAAATGATGACAAAAGATATTAGATAGTTGAAATAAAAGGCCTTGGCAAGGAGAAGATTAATCGGAGTTTCTATCCTTGTTGAATTTCCCAAGTATAATAGTAAAAGGTTGTTGCTTTCACTTAGTTATCCTCTAGCTAATAAAGGAAAGTCAAGTAACTAATACTAACTCTAATTCACAAGTCCTAATCGCTTCATAAGGAAGGATTAGAGTTAGTGAAAACTGAGTTAGCCAGCAATTTCCAACTACAGATTAATTCTTGAGTTTTTTAACTCAAGAGTTTCCTATTAATCAACTCCAAAGCCAAGTTGGGAGATCTACTCCATTAGCATGAATGTTATTTTCACAAACATGTAAATTTAAATAAATTGATAAAAGATAATCTAGAAGCTGATAATTAATTGAAAGAAATCAAACATAAAATGAAATTAAATGTGAAAATTGTTCATTGCATTAATAAATCCCAAAATAAAAAATATCCATATATGGCTACGAGCAAATTAAATGGAAAGCAAAAGAGTAGAGTAATAGAAAAGCAAACTATAGTGATGGAGACTTCAATCGAAGGTAGTGACTCCCTCAATATCTAATCCAAAAGCATAAATAACTAATAATCTAAGAATACGAAGAACCCTGGAAGAAGTATTGTTTTCCCTCTAGAATTCCAAAACTAAAACTAAACTAAAGTGAATGTGAATGTCCATTGAGTCTCTGCTTGCCCCCTGGCTCTAGTCTATGTTTTTGGGCCAAAAACTGGGTCCAAAACCAGCCCAAAATCGCCCCCTATGAGTTCTGGTTAATGCAGCACGTTGCTTTGTCACACGTACGCATCGGTCACGCGTACGCGTTGCTGGTCTTCTGTGCTTGTCACGCGTACGCGTTAGTCCCGCGTACGCGTCGCTGTGCGACTTTGCTAGTCACGCGTACACGTCGCTGTGAAATGCACCAAGTCACGCGCACGCATATGCCATGCGTGCGCGTCGATCCTTGCTGGTCAGCTCCTTTGTTTCTTGTGTTTCTTCCACTTTTGCATGCTTCCTTTCCATCCCCTAGGCCATTCATGCCCTATAAAGCCTGAAAACACTTAACACACAGATCACGGCATCGAGTGGTATAAAGGGGGATTGAAAATTGACAATTTAAATGCTTAGGAAGCAAGTTTTCAATCATAGAATAAAATTAGGAAGGATTTGTAAAACCATGCAATTTGTATGAATAAGTGTGTGAAGAACTGATAAAAACCACTCAATTTAGCACAAGATAAACCATAAAATAGTGGTTTATCACTCTCATTGAATTTGAAAAGCATTATTAGGCTTCTTGTTGTCCTGCCTTAGCCCAATGGGCCTTATGAGTTGTTGCTATTTCATCACCACTGTTTTTGTGACGGACTCTTGGTCTTCGTGATGTCTAAGACTGGCATGGTATAATTCTTCTAGTATTCAAATATTTGAATGTGATGAGATTATCATTCTGTCTCTTAGCTCTAATATAACAAAAATATCCTCCTGACCATGTATCAATTGGTGTGGAATTGGGCCGGAGGCCTGGATAGGGTGAGATGTCCCATATATGGTAAGTCACGGTAAGTGATGAATTTGCCATGAGTAAATTGTTGTTGGATTGATGAGGATTTGATTATGTGAATGGCTTGTTAGTTTGATTATTAATGGGATGGAGCTTGTTTGGTTAGGTATCGAATGGATATGACTTGTTAAATAAGTATTGAGATGCATGGAAATGGCCTTGGAAGGGGTTGAAAATGAGTTGAATTGAGCTTTGGGTAAAAAATTGGCTATTTGGTGAAATTGACTAAAATTGAATTTTGACCAACTTCAGTGCCATAACATGGCTCTCAAAGCTTGGATTCGTATGAAATTTATTTTAAATTGAACCTAGTTAAAGGAACTTTAAAACGGTTTAAGAAAAGAAGAAATCAGAGTTTTACAAAGAAAGCTATGAACAAAAGAAACTGGTAAAAAAATATGAAATCTGAAACTTTGTAGAAAATCAGAATTTTTGGTTTGCGTGTCCACTCACACTATGGTACGTGCGCACAGCACAGATTGGCAACAAGGCTCATGCGTACGCACGAGGTGTTTTCGTACGGATGACAAGAAATTTTACAAGTCGTGCATACGCGCGAAGGGGTTGCGTACACACGAAACATGAATGGCGTTTTGACTTGTGCGTACACACAAGGATGATGCGTACGCACAAGCCCTGGTTTTGTGAATAAACTCTATTTTTGACTGTTTAACCTTTTCGGAACGCTTGTAAACCCCTGTATCCCTTAAATGAACCCCCGAAAACTCATTTTTAAGCCCTGGACAAGGTGTGGCTAAGTCCAACAAACTAAACTTAATTATTTCTGGATTAACCGCTTAGTTAACCAAAGAAACGTTGCGGGGATGGTGGTTTTATCCCACCTACTATGAGGACGGCCATTCCATCCCACTCACGTGTTAAAGGATTAGCAAATTCTTAAAAGATTGGGGTTAATGAACCTAAACTTGTGGAATTAATAACGAATGGAGGTTAAACTATTTAATAATTTGTGGAATTGATTAAAGTTAATGATTAATGATTTATTGCCTGGGTAAGATGCAAGAATTATAGTTTGTCCCACTTGCTCCAAGTTGAGAGTTGAAACACCTGGGTAAGATGCAAGAATTGTGGTTTGTCTCACTTGCTCTGGATTAAGTTGGGATGGTGGCCTTGTCCCGCCCACATTGAGAACGGTGGTATTATCCTGCTCATGAGAAAACAAAATTAATTATTTGATAAAGAATTGATAGTAATGAATCAATTGTTTGATAAATTGATAAAGGGGTGGGGGTAAATGAGTTTAATAACTTATGAAATTACTAAAAGACATTGATAATAACAGAGTAGGGCCTGATTGGCCAGATTGGTAAGGTTTGGGTGTTATCCCGCTTGCATACTTATTTGAATTGATTTGGCACCTAGATAAGATGCAAAGGTGTGGCTTTATCCCACTTGCTCAAGGTCAATATTTGAGGCACCTGGGTAAGATGTAGAGTTGTGACTTCATCCCACTTGCTCTGGGTTAAGCGGTTAAATACCTGCTTGGGTAAGATGCAAGGGTTGTGGCTTCGTCCCACTTGCTCTGGGTTGAGACTTGAAACACCTGGGTAAGATGCAAGGGTTGTGACTTCATCACACTTGTTCCGGATTGAGACTTGAGACACCTGGGTAAGATACAAGAGTTAGAGTTTGTCCCATTTGCTCCAGGTTGAAATTTGTAAACACCTGCCTGAGTAAGATGCTAGGGTGATTTATCCCTCTTAGAGGCAGATTTCTGGAGAAACAAGTTGTATTTTGTTTACTTTTGGGTTGTTTATACTTTCTAGCCAACCTTGTCTTCGCAGATCAAGACTAATAATCGTTATATATCTCCTTTTGAATCATATAAATATTTTATCATTTATGTATATCGTTGACGTTTCCGAGTGTGATGCGATTATTTGTTCTTCATCTTTCTTCACAGGCTCCTAGCTATATTATTACTTTTTAAATATATGTATGTACTTTGTTTTTAGAGGTTGTAATGCCTCGCCACTCTGATTTATAGCTACAGCGTAAGATTTTGTGTGGTAGGGTGTTACAACTGTCATCTTGTTATTGTTGTTGTTGATGTTGTTGTTTAATTTCTTCTCTTCTTTTTTTTTTTACCTCCAATCCTCTTTTATTATCATCGCTATTATCTTCGTCTTTTTCATCTATTTCTTCTCATATATATGTTCATAAAACTAGAATATAGAAATTTTGATACACAACACATAAAATTTGGTGTACAGCACAAAAATTTTTGTATATAGCTAACAAACTTTTAAAATACCACATGTCCAAAACATTGACACCCAATTAAATGTGACAATAAGAGAAATAAAAAAAATTTTAATGAAGACACCTACACAAATAAATCTTCAAACTCAATATGAGTATTATGTCAGATAAAAAATTCTCTATTTGTATTACTATTACTATTACTATTACTAAACACAATTAAATGTAACAATAAAAAAAATAAAAATAAATATTTAAGGAAGACATCTAAAAAAATAAATCTTCAAACTCAATATCTGAGCATCATGTCAACAAAAAATTTCTATATTTGTATTACTAATTTACTATTACTATTACCATAAAGATAAAAATAAAAATAAAAATTAAAAAAAAATAATAAAGGCTTTATATTTTTAAAAAATAGTAAGACCATTTATTTGTATAGGCTTTTCTAAGTCACATTCTAATAAAGGGTTAAGTACGATTTTGATCCCTAACCTAAAGGCCAAAAATTTATTTTATTCCTGGCCTTTTTTTTGCTACAAAAAGATCTCGAAGGTTTCAATTTGTTTAAAAATCTTCCTTCGGACAAAAATACCCTTCCCCTTCTTCCCCAAAATCAACCAAAAACAAAAGTAGAACTTGAAGCTGAACTAGAAGCGGAAAAACAGCAGAAGCAACATCAATGAAACAACAACAACCAGATGAAGAAGAAGAACAACAACAATGGATCATGTATACAGTTAACCATTAATAGAAATTCAATAACCTAAGCTAATTCTATCAAACCTAAGCTAATTCAACAACAACAATAACAACAATAACAACAATTCAGCAGCAACTTCCAGCAATTCAATAACCTAAGCTAATTCTATCATATCCACCTAAAATCAACTAACAAAAAATTAAAATCCAGCTAAACTAATCCAGAATCAAATTAAGGAACTAACACTAATCAAAAATAGAAATTGAAAGTAAAATAGTAACCTGGATTATGAAAATAAAAAAAAGAAAAGAGGAGACAGGGGAGGCAGTGGTGGAGCGCCGGCGGTCTGGGCATGACGGGAAGGGGCTGGAGGGAGGAGAACGGGCAGTTGTGGCTCTAGTTCCTTTTGCGACAGGAATTGAGGAAGGGGAACGCCAGTGGTGGCTCTGGTTCCTTCTGCGACAGGAATTGAGGGAGGCAGAGGCGAGATGGCACGAACAGACAGTGAGGAAGAAGGGCTCCACATTGCTGCGCGGTGGTGAAGCACAAAAGGCTCACCGGCTGTGAGCTCTGGTTTGAGGAGGTCCGAGACAGGAAAAGAGAGAAGGAGGGAGAGAGTCGCGGTTGCTCTGGGGTAAGCACGAAGGGGAGAGGAGCAGCGGCGGTGGCGAGGATCAGTGGCGATGGCCCTTCCCCTTCCCTTCCCCACCTTTCCTCCCCCCTCTTCTGAACTAACACCCCCCAGCATGCGTGATTCCCTTCCCCCTTTCCCCCTTATTCAACATTTTGTTTTTTGTTTTTTTTAGTTAGGGGTATTTTCAGAATAAAAATTAAAAATTTGGTAAAAAGGACAATTTTTAAACAAATTGAAATCTTCAGGACCATTTTATAACTAAAAAAAGGTCGAAGACGAAATAATTTTTTGGCCTCTACGTTAAGGACCAAAATCATACTTAACTCTTCTAATAAATTTAGTCAATATTTTAAGAATTTGATTTTGATGCATTAATAGTATAAAATGTTTTACACAATCGTACAATCATAATTATTTTTTTAGATGACTATTCATGTAGTCAATATAAAAAATAATTATTTTTATTAATATAACGTTATGTGATTAAATGCATATATATAATAATTTTATACTAATAGTATATCAAAATTAAATTTATATTTTAAATGTTTGACATTTTTAAAAACTCTAATAGCCTCGGTATATTACTTAGACACTTCAAAAAAATATTACGTTTTACTTTAGAAATCTTAACTAGTTTTCTTAATTAGTTACAATGTATAAAATTGATATAGAAAATTAGATATTATTTATCTAATATTAAAAATTGTGGTATTAGTCACATTTAATTTAGCTGCAAGTTTAATGCATTTCTTTCCGTGAAAATATTTTTAATAGGGAAAATTTTTTTTTTTGTCACTATGAAATTCACCTCTAACTAACAAGTTTCTTTATCCAAATTTTCTTCCAATGAGGCACACCTTTGTAAGTTGTAAACTCATTTAATAGACTCAGAGTTTTTTTGGAAAACTTTAAAAGTTAATTTTTTTATTTTTAATTTATAAAAAATTACATTAATATTATTTGGTATAATTTTTTAAATATGTTTTAAATTTTTTAAAAAATTGTTTAAAAACTTTTGAAGAAATAAAAAAAATAAATTTTTTTCTTCTCAAAAACTATTTTATCACTCCTATTTATTAAAACAAGTATTTCTATGATAAAAATCGAAATACAAAATAACTTATTTGTAAGATCTTTTGATAAAGAAATAAAAGGATAAACAAGAATTGAAATTGAATAGAAAAGATAAATTGTAATTGAAACAAAAACAAAAAGGATAGGTTGAAATTGAATACAAAAAGAATCACTCTACTTTCTACCCAATTTCTTGACGCAATAAGAAAGTGACTCCTCAACCTTCTACTCAATTCCCTGATGCAACAAGAGAGAGACTACTCAACCTTAATTGTTTATATCATGGTTTTATCACAAAACCAAAAAAGAAAATTTTCAAACCTCTAAATCATTCTGAATTACGACTATCCTAGTTTATGATAAGGTATTTATAACCTCTTATCAGGTTAAAATATAGAAAACCCTGAGTCCACAAACATAAGGCCCAATCTAGTAATTAAATAAACAAAATTAAAATACATCAAATTAAATTAAAATATTCTAAAAATATAAACGAATATCTTCTAAATAACACTTGAATTTTTCATATCACGGACATTTGAAGTATCATTCTCCTCCTCTTCAAAAAAGATTCGTCCTCGAATCTTATAGGTGAAAAAATAGTATATGAAAAGGACAATAATTACAAGGAAGATAATTTTTTTCCTTTTTGTATATTTTTCTTTCTTTTTTTCCTTTTTTTTTTGCACTGTATGCTTTTTTTTTTAAACAATAAAATCAACAATAATGACAAAACAATAATAAAATACAAACGGAAACAAGAACACAAGAACTTAAAGAAAGACGCAACAAACACTGGATTCTTTTTTTATGATAAAAGAAAAACAAATATAAATTAATAACAATTAATCTAACATCTAAGCTCTAATACCAAATGATAAAGAAATAAAAGGATAAACAAGACAAGAATTAAAATTAAATAGAAAAGATAAATTGAAATTGAAATAAAAAAAGGATAGGTTGAAATTGAATACAAAGAGAATCACTCTAATTTCAATCCAATTTGTTAACGCAACAAGAAAGGGACTCCTCAACCTAACTTGTCAACGCCATAGTTTGAGAATTGAATCGAAGAGAATCTTCAACCTTTTACTCAATTCCTCGATGCAACAAGAGAGAGACTTTTCAACCTTAATTGTTCACATCATGGTTTCATCACGAAACTAAAAAAAGAATTTTCAAACCTTTAAATCATTCTGAACTACGACCACCCTAGTTGATGAGGTATTTATAATCTTTTATTAGTTTAAAATATAGAAAACATTGAGCCACAAACATAAGGCCCAATTTAATAATTAAATAAACAAAATCAAAATACATCAAATTAAATTAAAACATTCTAAAAATATAAACGAATATCTTCTAAATAACACTTAAACTCTTCATATCACGAATATTTGAAGCACATATCATCTTTATAATATATAAGTCCTTATATTTTAATTTTTTTTTAAAAAAGAAAAACTTAATTAAGTTGTGGTCCTCAATATTCATTCACCTTTTTTCCTTCATTAGCCGTATTTAGTATTCACTAACCAGAAAACCAGTTTTTCTTGTTAGCAATAATTTTTTTTTTTGTTCTTGGTTAGTGATACAACCGTTATACGTCGGTTACGAATTATAGCTCGGCGAATCCCTTTTTAATCGGCACATTAACTTTGCCGACTTTATGGCATTAAACCACTATGATCGGTTACACAGAAACGGTCAATAAACGGCCATCATCTCCGAGTTATAAAGGAAACAGCTGAAATTGAAAAGGTAGATCATCGTTCTAAGCTAAAATAACTCTTCAAATAATTCTCTTTAGCTGACTTGAGCGTCGGAGTGCTTTTTGCAGGTGCTCCCCCCCTTGTTTCACTTGGTGGTCGAGGCATATTGAAGTTTTCCAATAAGGTCGAACGTTCAACCCTCCAAGGAGACATATAGCTCGGCCACAACCAGGCAGGAACATTTGGCACCCACCGTGGGGCCGAGGTTATAGAAAAATTTTCTTTCTAGGCCCCAAAATACCCTAACATCTATTAATGGCTGATGTGCCTCCCCCTTCTACGTCCGAGCTCCTTCGGATGGTAACCGAGCTTCAGCAGGCAAATCAACGCATGGCTGAGGCAAATCAACGTATGGCGGAGGAAAATCAAAGAATGCAACAACAAATTCAGCAGATAGCCAACGCCCGCCTTGAGCACAACGACACCCATCACGGGCGAAACACCAATGATGAGCATCAATCCCACCCAACGCATGTTTCGGAAACCCCTCAAGATGATGATGGCGGAGGTCCCCATAACAATGAAACCTCGCCCAACGACGAGGAGGATGAGCCTGACAACTCGGCAGGACCTTTCACGGCCGATATCATGAACTTTCAACTGCCTAGACAATTTACATTGCCAACGACTCTAACTCCATATGATGGTTTGGGAGATCCAAAGCAACATATCAAAAAATTCCGATCTATCATGATCGTTAACGGTGCATCTGACCCTATTTTATGTCGTTGTTTTCCATCCTTTTTAGATGGTCCTGCACTTGACTGGTTTTGCTCTTTGCCTGTAGATTCCATTTCACGTTTCCAGGAGTTAGCAAAACAGTTTGAAGATCATTTTGCGGCATCAGCAATATATTTACATGATTCCGATTACCTGACGACCGTTAAGCAAGGCCCTCAAGAAAGTCTGAAGGATTATATCACCCGTTTTACAAAAATAGCCATGCGGATCCCCGACCTTCATCCTGAAGTACATCTCCATGCCATCAAAAGCGGCCTCCGCCCAGGAAAATTTCAAGAAGCTATTGCAGTATCCAAGCCAAAGACGTTAGCCGAGTTTCGAGAGAAGGCGAAGGGGCAAATCGATATTGAAGAACTTCGACAAGCTCGCAAGGCTGAAAGGTCGTCGACTACTAAAGACGACGACAGACCTCGGGACAGTAAGAAGAACTTCAGACCCACCCCCCGCTATGAGACGTATACTCAGTTTAATACGAAGAGGGACGATATTATTAAAGAGATTCTGAACTCCAAATTGATTAAACCCCCTCGTAAAGCTGGCAGTTACCCTGAACCGAAGAACATCGACAAAAGCAAGTACTGCACATTCCACCAGAAGTATGGTCACACAACCGACGATTGTGTGATCGCCAAAGACCTGTTAGAACGCTTAGCAAGACAGGGACACCTTGATAAATTCATCTCGGGTCATATGCAGAAGAGAGCTATTCCGACTTCAGATCCATCACCTGCACCACCATCATCATCATCATCGAAGGACAAAGAAAAGGCTCCTGCTCAACCTAGAGGCATAATCAATTGCATCTCAGGCGGTTATGCCGGAGGAGGACAAACAAGTTCGGCTAGAAAACGTACATACAGGGCCATGTTAGCACTTGGAGCTACCACGAGCAATCCTCAGCCAATGCCAGACGTTCCAGAGATGACCTTCTGCCAGACCGACTTTAGTTGCCAGGACACCAACTTGGATGACCCCGTTGTCATCTCTATCCAATTGGGCGACTTAATAGTTCGGAAAGTGCTGCTAGACCCAGGCAGCAGCGCCGATGTGTTATTTTTTACTACATTTGAAAAAATGAAGCTAAGTACTAACATTTTACAACCATCTGCAGGAGACTTGGTCGGATTTTCAGGAGAACGAGTTCCAGTTATGGGTTCAGTGTGGTTACAAACCACACTTGGTGAGCAGCCTTTATCTAAAACACATGATATCCAGTATCTTGTTGTTGACTGTTTTAGTCCCTACAACCTTATCTTAGGAAGACCTTTTTTAAACAGATTTGCTGCAATTGTATCCACTGTTCATCTGTGTGTCAAGTTCCCTGTGCAGGATAATATTGTCGCCACAGTCCATGGAGACCTACAAGAAGCTCGATATTGTTATAATACAAGCCTAAAGCCTATCAAGAGAAGTTGCGAGCGGCGTGTAAACTCCATCAGTGCCGAACAGCCAACGCTGGCCGAGCTTGATCCCAGAGCCGATTTTCAAGATCGTCCATCACCAAACGAGGAGCTAACAAAGCTTATATTAACAGATGACCCGACAAAGTTTACTTTCATAGGATCCTCCATAAAAGACAAGGAAAGGGAAAAGCTCGTCCATTTTTTGCGGGAAAACACTGATCTATTTGCTTGGACATCTGGAGACATGCCAGGCATTGACCCATCTGTCATTACTCATAAATTGGCATTAAGCCCGGCCGCCCGACCAATATCCCAGAAAAAACGAAATCTTGGAAATGAGAAGAGGCTCGCATCTATGACCGAAGCCAAAAAGCTCATTGATGCAAATTTCATCCGAGAAATCAGGTTTACAACTTGGCTGGCCAACGTCGTCATGGTAAAGAAAAATAACGGTAAATGGCGCATGTGCGTCGACTTTACAGATCTTAATAAAGCATGTCCTAAAGACGCCTACCCTTTGCCGTCTATTGATACTTTAGTTGATAACTCTTGTGGTTATGGTACCTTGAGTTTCATGGATGCATACTCTGGTTATAACCAGATCCTTATGCATCCATCAGACCAAGAAAAAACAGCCTTCATTACTGAATATGGTAATTATTGCTATAATGTCATGCCTTTTGGCTTAAAGAATGCAGGTGCAACATACCAAAGACTGATGAACAAAGTCTTCGAACAACAAATAGGTCGGAACATTGAAGTATATGTTGACGACATGGTCGCCAAGACGAAGGTCGGCCACTCCCATATTGAAGACCTTGCTGAAATTTTTGGCCAAATCCGAGCTTATAACATGAGGCTCAATCCGGAGAAATGTGCCTTTGGTGTTCGAGGAGGAAAATTCCTCGGCTTCATCCTTACTAGCCGAGGAATTGAGGCTAATCCTGAGAAGTGTCAAGCAATCCTTGATATGAATAGTCCCACAAACATCAAGGAGGTTCAGCGATTAACAGGGCGGTTAGCAGCACTATCCAGATTCCTACCATGTTTAGCATCCAAGTCCTTCAGCTTTTTCCAATGTTTAAAGAAAAATACGACTTTCCAATGGGATGAAAACTGTGAAATGGCCTTTAACAGTCTAAAGCAATTTCTTTCTGAACCCCCTGTTTTACAAAAACCCAAGGTTGGCGAGCCGTTATATTTATATTTGTCAGTTACTGATATGGCAATTAGTTCCGTCCTTGTTGCAGAAACTAAGAGTGCTCAACGGCCAGTGTATTTCGTGAGTAAATCATTGCAGAATGCCGAGCTTCGCTATCCGAGATTAGAGAAGCTCACCTATGCACTAGTTTTTTCGGCAAGACGACTACGCCCATATTTTCAGAGCCACACTATCAATGTTAGAACTTCTCAACCATTGCGACAAATACTCGCCAAGCCCGAACTTGCAGGACGGTTGATAAAATGGTCCATTGAACTCTCCGAGTTTGACATCCATTATCAACCACGAGGATCTATCAAGTCACAGTACTTAGCAGATTTCGTGGCCGAATTCACAGGATCAAGCTCGGATACGAATACTGCAGACTGGACATTATTTGTTGATGGGGCTTCAAACCCTCATGGGTCTGGAGCAGGAATACTTTTGGAAAACACTGAAGGAGTTGTTATTGAACATTCTCTTCGATTCTCATTCAAGGCTAGCAACAATCAAGCCGAGTATGAAGCCCTAGTCGCCGGGCTCAGGTTAGCAATTGAACTACATATTGACAATTTGCAAGTTTATTGCGATTCTCTTTTAGTTGTTCAACAAGTAAAACAGAGTTTTCAAACTAAAGACCCAATTTTATCAAAATATTTAGCAATTGTCAAAGACCTCATGCATCGTTTTTCAAAAATTGAAATTAACCATATAGCGAGAGATCAAAATCACAGGGCCGACATATTATCCAAACTAGCTACCACTCAGTCACACACTGCCTCACTTTTACAATCCACCCTTCATGAGCCGAGCATAAATATAATTAATATCTATCATATAGACGATGAAGATAGTTGGCAAGACCCATATATTCAGTATCTTAGAAGTGGAGAGCTTCCAAAAGGCCTCCAGAACCTAAAAACGTTCAAAAGACAGGCATCTTTCTTTACATTACTGAATAACAAATTGTATAGGCGAGGCTATTCTCGACCATTGTTAAAATGCTTAGACAGGTCAGAGGCCGACCTGGCCTTAGCTGAGGTACATGAAGGTATTTGCGGAATGCATTCAGGGGCAAGGAGCCTAGCACAAAAGATTCTTCGTGCCGGTTTTTACTGGCCGACCATATGGAAGGACAGTCAGCAAAAGGTCCGAATGTGCGACCATTGCCAAAAACATGCCCCGATTATTAACATCCCTGCCGAGGATTTGCATCACTCAACGGTAAGCTGGCCATTTAATCAATGGGGGATGGATATTTTAGGACCTTTCCCTACAGCTCCAAGACAGGTAAAATATTTAATTGTTGCAATTGACTATTTTTCTAAATGGATTGAGGCTCAGCCACTTGCTAAAATTACATCGGCTCAAATAATATCATTTGTCTGGAAAAACATAATTTGCAGATTTGGTATACCTCGTCACATCTTAACTGATAATGGTCGCCAGTTTACCGACCATAATTTTAAGACTTTTTTACAGAATTTAAAGATAAAGCAGCATTTCTCCTCAGTAGAACATCCTCAATCCAATGGTCAGGCTGAAGCTGCAAACAAGGTCCTCCTTCAAGCTTTAAGGAAAAAGCTCGACGACGCTAAAGGACTATGGGCCGAGCTTGTCCCAGAGATTTTGTGGGGTTATAATACATCAACACACTCCGCAACTAAAGAAACACCATTTCGTTTGGTATACGGATCGGAAGCGATGATACCTATTGAGATATCACAAAGCTCCTTAAGAACACAAGCCGAGGATTATGACCATGCTCGACGAGCCGAGCTCGATTTACTAGAGGAAGTGCGAGCCGTAGCGGCTGTGCGCCACAAAGCCTTACAGCAGCGAATAGGTCAGCGCCACAATAAAAGGGTGAGGCCAAGATCCTTCCACGTCGGAGACTTAGTATTGAGGAAAACCGAAGCAGCACGAAGGCCACCCACTCATGGAAAACTCGCAGCGACATGGGAAGGCCCCTACCGTGTTCACCAAGTGCTCGGAAAAGGAGCATATCGATTGGAACAATTAGATAGCACGGTACTACCTAACACTTGGAATATTCAATCCTTGAAACAATACTATAGTTAGCAATGCAGAATGCTGGCACTCTTTTTCCTACCTTGAGATTTTTCCTAAAAGTTAGGTTTTGCTCAAGGAGGTTTTAACGAGGCTAGCTTACCAAATTCAAGATGTAAAGGTACTGCGTCAGAACAATATTTATCTTCTTGTTACGACTTACTTTGTTTATGATAATCTTATGTTACATACTTATCCATTCACAAACGGTATCTTATCAACACAAAAGTCGCATTAGACTCAAGTGCGCAAAATCAATAGCTGACAATCTTTCAGCACCTAATAATGATCAAACCCCATATGACGATATCAGCTAAGCAAAATTTATGACAATAAACCATTCAAATATATTGTCAGCAAACAAAATAACAGTCATTAAAGGGGCCATACACACTTTAATCAAAGCACATAGTGTTCATGAGAGTATTAGCATCTCTCAACACATCACAAAATATAAAACTAATTACTTCAAACATTTCTTAATCGGCTAAATTATTATTACCCTCTTCCTCCACAACTTCTTCATCATCAACCAACTGACCATCCCGAACCACCTTGCTCGGATCCAAAGCGGCAAAATCCTCTTCAGGATGTAAGAACTTCGCTTGAATAACGGCACGTTCAAAACCCTCGGCAAAAGCATCAAGGATCTCAGCTTCATGATTAGACTCCATATGTTTCAATTTTGCTGTAACCTCAATGATCTGGTCGCTCATTGTAGACAGTTCGTTTACCTTTTTTCCTAGAGACTCTACTGCCCTTTCATGATCCTCTTTCACAAGTTTCAGCTTTTCTTTTGAAACTGACAGCTCTTCTTTAAGCTCGGTAAGAACAATTTCCTTTGACTTCAATTGCTCCTTTAGCTCAGTTATTTCTAAATTATTACCCAGCATCATCTTATGCCTTTTTTCCTGACTTCGCCCGATGCTAACTAGTCGAAAACCTAGAACCTGCCCAATACCAGAAAATCAGTTGGAAGTTTTCAAAAAATATATACATATATCATTACATGAAACAAAACCGACCTGCATGAATTGATCTATCCCAACATCCCCAACTTCCTCAATGCGAGCAACGTCGGGAGCAGATTGAACAATCTCATCTGCCAAGACATTGAAAGGGAACTTTTTATCCCACACAGACGAGCCATCACCCTCTTCTTCGAAAGAATGCAGCTTTTCTTGTTTAACAGTAAAATTCGATAACTCACTCAACGGTACCGCTTTTTCCCCTTCCTCCAGATTAATCACCTCAGATTTTCTCTTCTTAAAAACAATACCCTTTTTCTTCTGTGCCGGTTGGTTAACCTCAACCTCACCCTCTACCTTCTCGGCGTTTGAAGAAGACCCTTCAAAATTTTTCATTTTAAACCGGGCCCTCATGCTCGAAGCCGAAACTCCAGGAAACCTCCCCCCTACAAAAGAAACACAACCTCATTGAGAACAATTAAACAATATAAGCAAACCCAACTTAGGTAGCGCAAACAGTGCCTCACCAAGGTATTGCACAACAGATGCTTTATCCTCTTCCCAAGGAAGCAAATCCGACACAGATACTAAACCACCTCGGTCAACCATTTCCATCAAAAAACTTATAATACATTCATTCCGAGGTGTTATTAGTTCAGGCCCTAGGATATGATTGGGTTGACAACACCAGTATAGGGGAAACTTCTCCCCAAGATGTTCATCTAAATAGAATGGAAATTCTTCATCTACTGGCTTTACCTTGAAGAACATTTCCTTAAAATCTTTGAAAGAAGATTTATATAGTTTGAAAACAGAAAATCCAGGAGTACTATTCAAGTTAATCCAGAGACCTTTCCATACACCCTTTGCTTGAAACAGGGAGAAAAACAGTTCCAAATCAGGTTTAATTTCCAAAAACTCCATTAGGATTTGAAAACATTTAATGAATGCCCATCCGTTAGGATGAACTTGAGAAGGTGCGCAATTCATTTGGGTTAACAAATTGCATTCAAACTTAGTAAAAGGAAGTTTTACAGATAGTTCCTCAAGCACACAGCTATACATATAAAAGTTTTCAAAACCTTCACTTCTATGAAAAATTCGATCCGTACGGTTGCATGGCAACAACTCAATATGAAAACCAGGTCTGACCATCTTAGACATATTCAGACCCTCGAAACTCTCTCTGTCAAAGAACAGAGAAGCCCTTATCTTCACATCATCATCTACCCATTCATACAAATCATCATCCTCTACTTTAGGAAAAGCTTTCACCTTTTTGTCACTCATTTTTCTTTACAGAAATTAGGAAGGAAGCAAATAAGAAAATGCAGTTACTTACCTCTTCTACTCATTGTTTTTGAAGGAAGATGAAGTGTAAACTGCAAGCTGTATTACCACGATAAGCGCAACCTGAAAAGAAAATTTCCTTTTCCCATTCATTTAATGAAACCCTTTCAATTCCAAGCTGTAATCATGGCCATCAATCCAAGACCCACTTCCAACGGTTCCAAGCCTACTTAGGAACTTGAGCCTTGCATTGAAAACTGTTGACATTCATTTATACCATCATAGCAGTTACTATTTTAACTAATATTAATTGACGTTACAAAGAAATGAGTCAAGTTGAACTGGGGGCTCCATCCCTGCGCCGAGCTATAATTCGGCCATTTAATTTCAAAAGCTCAACCTGCCTCATTTAAAACACAGGCTAAGCTTGGGGGCTGTGATACAACCGTTATACGTCGGTTACGAATTATAGCTCGGCGAATCCCTTTTTAATCGGCACATTAACTTTGCCGACTTTATGGCATTAAACCACTATGATCGGTTACACAGAAACGGTCAATAAACGGCCATCATCTCCGAGTTATAAAGGAAACAGCTGAAATTGAAAAGGTAGATCATCGTTCTAAGCTAAAATAACTCTTCAAATAATTCTCTTTAGCTGACTTGAGCGTCGGAGTGCTTTTTGCAGGTGCTCCCCCCCCCCCCTTGTTTCACTTGGTGGTCGAGGCATATTGAAGTTTTCCAATAAGGTCGAACGTTCAACCCTCCAAGGAGACATATAGCTCGGCCACAACCAGGCAGGAACAGTTAGCAATATTGGTTGAAGTTCCCATATTAAAAAATCTTGCGAGGCCCAAATTCATATACTCAGGTCCTTTTAACGGAATCCAATTTACACATATACCGTTACGGGACAATAATGACTCGGCTCCGTTTATTACAACCACATGCAGCGACCAAATCCGACACATTACTACTATTTGCAAATCATGTGTCCATTAACCAAATTACGATTCAGAGCATCTGTATATCTGTACAAAATTGCATCTGTACCATAAAACGACCCTAAAGTAAAATGCTCAAGTTAAAAAGTCCAAAAAGAAACTAGTGAGTTTGGACAAGTTGGATGACTCCTTTGAGGATCTTCTACTCCTTTCAATCATTCAATCCAAAGTGCATTTTGTTTCATGACCCAAAAAGAAAGAGTGCGTTTTGCTTTCTCCCCCAAAATAAATTCAGTGTTCTAATTTTTTAAGGTCTTTTTCAATAAAAAAAAAAAACGAAAATTGTGTTTTTTCATATAAAAAAACTAAAAAAAAAATGAATATGTACAATGCACACTTCCTTCAAATATTTAGTTACAATTTTTACTCAAAACAAAAAATTCCCAATTTTATATGGTCAAAAATATAAAATCAAACGTGCTATGATGATGACTAAAAAGAAAGTGCTATGATAACACTGGATTAAGAGAAAGTCTAAGGGCCAGTAATTTTTGTGTTTTGTGGCCAGCACTTAACCATCAAAGGAAAAATGAGTGATTTCCTATCATTAGATGTAATCTCACACCATTAAAAATACTATTGATGGCCAATTGATGGTTAGAAAACACAAAAGTTACTGACCCTATCATTTCTCCCGACTTATTGTTATTGTTCATTAATCATTACTTTGCTGTTTTTGGGTTACTAATTCAGAAGTGTAGGCATGAATTAATTTTTATATTGGTTTATTTTTGGTGATGCGCAAATTTGTAGGACAGTAGTTGGATACACAGGTATGTGGTACAGTATTTCGCAGGATGCAAATTGTTGACATTGTCATGTCGTTGGTGAAGAGATGCTGCTTAGCGCGGGGTTACGTTGCATTTATTGAAGGGAATAAAATGGAGGGAGCACGTTGGGTTTTCATATTAATCAGTCTTTAATCAGCCTTTAATCAGATTTAAATAATATTTAATTATTTTTTTAGTGTAATATATTCCTATTTTGTAGATACATATCTATAATTAGATTTTAATTTAAATTTAAATTTTAAAACCCACCCACTTCATTGGTAGTTACGGTGACTTTGCTTTACTTTCGTAACTTCACGTAACAGATACAGTTTTTTAAATTCCTTATTCTACGGGATATTCACACGCATTAGTGCCAAACCAAAAAGGACGCTGCCAGCTGAATTCTCCATCTCGTCTTCATTGGTGAAGACCATCACCACTTTCTAGCTGAAGCACTCTCTCATTTTGCATTGGTGAAAGGTATCATTATTTTCCACACATGTGTTTATGTAATTTGTTAAGAAATATCATGTTCAACATTTTTAATTATATTTTAATTTAAACATAAAAACACTCTGCTGATTTAATTGGAACAAGGTTGATCTTATTTAATTTTATTAATAAAGTTGTGCAAATAAAGTATATAATCAACAATTAATTTAAAATTGTGTTGTTATTTTTTGATTATAATACATCTGATAGTATGATATTTTATACAAAATATTTTTAAAACACATCTAAAATCAGTCAACTTTAATAATACAATATAAATATTAATAATACAATTATGAATGGTCGAATATAATTATATACATAAACTAAAATATTTTCAATTGTAGTTTCTTTTTCAATTGTAACACATCTAAAATATTAAGTTATACAAAAAATATTTTTAAAACACATCCAAAATCATAAATCTAAAATTTAAATTTAAACATTAAAAAATAATTATAACACATCTAAAATTATGAAGTTATACAGAAAATATAAAAACATAAATCTAAAATCTAAATTTAAACATTAAAAAATAATTGTAACACATCTAAAATTATGAAGTTATACAGAAAATATTTTTGAAACACATCCAAAATCATAAATCTAAAATCTAAATTTAAACATTAAAAAATAATTGTAACACATCTACTTCTCTACTTCTTTGAGTGTTTTGTACGAGTTTAATTAATAATTTGATAGTTTAAGGTTTATTTTATATTTTTAAAATCAAAATTTTGAATTTTGAATAATTTGATTTTTAGATATGTATTTAAATTATAATATATTAATAATTAAATATATTAAATCTGAAACAAAAATTTAAAATTTAAATTTTAAATTTCAGTTTTTTTAGATTGTATTTTGAATGTGTATTTAATTTTAAAAAGACAATAAATCTATTCATAATTTTTAGTTGTGTTTGTTTTAATTTTTTTAATTATTGTAATAAAAGGCTGAATATTGTACGATTTTTAAAGGATACCTAGTTGAACCGGGGAATAAAATGGAGGGAGCACGTTGGGTTTTCATTTTTTAACGTGTCCGTTTACTGTGATTCCAAATTCTAATATTAGCATCCAACTTGACTTAATATATGTGAATTTCCAAGGATCTAGAAATTTTTAACGGTATGGAGGTAAGTATATGTATTACAATAAAAAATTTTATTATAAAATATAATTGCTTTTCAAATTATTTACCTAATATACCCATTAAAAAGAACTTAATAATCTAAAACAATAAAATATTATTGAAAATTTATTCATTTTTTGTTTTACATATTAAAAAATATAGGACAATTTAAATTATATTAAAATATTATTTTCTCATTTTATTAATTTTATATTTAAAAAGAGCATAATTTTTTTCTCTATATAAGCTATTAAATATTCATTACAAAAATGCATCTTTCATATAATTAAAAATTGACTCTTTTTTATAATATCCCTATAGCAAAGAGTACTTTTAAGTTTAACTATAATTGTTAAAATCAAAGTTAACTTTAAAATAAAAAAGTGAAAAACATCAACTGAGAAACATATCCTTTCTAATTTAAAAAAAAAAAAAACACAAATCCAATTTAAAATTAATCATCGATATTTTATAAAAATTTATTTAATTAATTATTAGGTATAAAAAATTGAATTAAAAAATAGATAAAATTAAAGTAACTAGATTAGCTTTTTGTTATCAAACACTAAAATAAATATCTTAAATTCAAGTAAAATATATAAAAAGTAGCTCAACATTTATTTCTATAAAATAATTATTGAGACTTGAGATCTAGAAATTATCTATATATTAATTACTTGATAATATCTTAACTTAAAAATAATTATAATGAAATAATTGAATTTAATAGAATAATTTTAAGATCAACTTAATTAAACACAATAATTTTGTATAGAGTCAATTAAATAAAATAATTTTTATATTAATCTAATATAATAGAAACAAATTTAACAGATTAATAGAGATAAATAATAATACTACTATATACTACCAAATCACATTAATTAAATTGTCCCGTTCATATTATTCATATCAGGAAAAATATAGGGTACTAACATATTATTTAACTTATTATTATCAATAATTAATTATTATATTTTAAACACATATATAAAAAGACACATTTAAAAAATATATTTATAAAGATATTTTTATTAAATATAATCATAAAAAAGACATTTTTATTAGATATTTTCATTAAATATAATTATAAATAAAAATTGACAGAAATTGACAGAAATACTATTGATACCCATATTTTGGAACACAGTCATCAGTCATTCCCCATTCTTATAAATGGTATTCTAGACTTCTAGTTGACCTTGCCATTCCATTAAGAACTCATTCACAATTTGTTTTACTAATAAAAAATTATTTCTTCTACTGTCTCGCAACTTTCAAATTGTGTTTTTAATTAAAGAAAAAACAATTTAGATTCTCTCCCTCTTTGCGAGATCCAATTTCAGAATTTAAAAAAAAATATATATATATATATATATAAAAAATTATTCTCGCCTAATGCGAGATGCTTTTTTAATATATAAAAAATTTTAAATTTTTTAAATTTTAAATTTTATTTTAAAAAATAAAATGTAATATATTACCATTTATTTCATACGTAGAACCAAAAAAATAGAAAAAGTATATAAAACCAAGAGGTTACTAACCAAAAACTAAATAAAATTATATTAATTTATATTAATAATTAATTTTAAATTTTTTAAATTCAAAATTTAAAAAATTTAAAATTGATTAAGTAAACCTAATTAAAATCTATAAAAACCTTTCTCTTCCCTCACATTAACTTACTCACCTCCAACAATCACACGCAGACCTCTCCCATTCTCCCCTCCTACCTCGAATCTCGCTTCTGCAAGCTCAAGTCTTTTCCGATCACCACCCACCGCGCTACTGCTGGAAAATCAACAGGGGCGTGTCTCTTCACCTTTCGATTCTTCGTATGAGAGAAATGGGTTGAAGTCAAAATTCAAATTTGGCTTCGTTTCATCTAGTTCTGGTTCTTCCAATGAGTCTGAAGAGAGTTTATTGTCTTCAATGTTCAAACCAACGAAAAAGGGTAACAATAATAATAACAAGAACAAAGTGAAAGTGAAGAATTCTTGTTTAGCGTCTTCACCTTCTCCTTTGCCACCTCGAAGAGCGGGGTGTTTCTGGTGCTCTCCGAATAAGGATTCCAGGAAGAAGAGCAAGGAGGTTGATTGGAGTGTTCTTGGTTGGGACAAGGATGATAAATTGCTTTCGGATTTGGGAAGCTTCTCGAGTAAGAAGCAGCACAAGATTCTTAAGGCATTGAAAAAAATACTTGTCACTCACTACAGAGTACGAGAAGATTCAAATTCCATACCTAGGCACAACACCATACAATCCCATTTTGGGATATAACTACAAAAACATTCCATATTAAAATTTTTTGGCCAAATTTGGCACGTTTTACAGTAAAATACATTTTTTTTAACAACACCGTTGTGTATGTTGGTTTCCTAGCTTGTTCATCATCCCATGAACTTTCCCTAAATATACTATATAATGCAACTTAGTATTCCAAATTTGATAGCCATTACCCAGTAACTCAGAAGATACTAAGACCACCTTAAATTTGTGTCAATCTTCGAAACCTAGCGTTCCTCAAACTTAAGATGAATTTCGTTCATAAGTGGTTGATGTTTCCTGACCTGCAAATAAGAATTCACATTATCGTTGATTAACCCTCACAAGCCAAATGAATCCTAAATTCCATATTTGTAAAAGGGGGTGTTTATACCTTAACACCAGCCAATGATAGTAGCTTGTGAGAAGCAGTATATGCAATATCAGAACTTTCTAACTTCTCCACAAAATAAACCACTTCAGAAACTCCTGACTGCAACAACAAATTGTAATTTATCATTTTTTTAATATGATAATATGTTTAGACTGAGCTCATTTCTTATTACAATTTCTACACTAAGATATGATTTAATCTAGTTTAGAAACAATAAGGCAAAGCACTATATCTGCATACTGATGAAAGCCTAAAATGGAGAAAAAAAATTGAATGCACAATGTTTCATCAAATCAATAATCCACAATGTCACCAACCTGGATTATGATCTTGGCACATTCATTGCAGGGAAACATGGTCACATAAAGCCGCTGCATGCATTAAAATAGAGAAAAGACAAATCGCTTAGCAGACCATACGAAAAGGCATTTGTCTGCCCTATGTAGTGATATGCACAACGTGTGTGAATGGCGTAGTCCAAGTGGAATTTATAAATATATAAATAAATAAAGATATCGACCACCAGAAGCTGCAATATTTTCAATTCACAAGAGGTAAGTAGAGAATGCAGTTGAACTTACTTGTCCAGCAGCAGAGGCGTGATTTGTGTTAAGAATAGCATTTACTTCCGCATGACAAACATAGCTAAAATAGGCACAAAGCATCATCAATAGGATCTTAAATATAATAACTGTAGCAACAAAATCATTAAACTGCAGACAAGAGTTAAGGCATTAGTTTTCAACTAAAGGAAAATTACACTGATATCCCTACAATTAGATAATAGTACACACAACACCACTTGATTTGTAAGGTCGGTCTCATGTTTACAAAAGAGGTCAATATTACATTATATAAAATTCAAGGATACCCAATGTCATATACACTTCAAAAGTTCAAATCTCACTAAAACTTAGTACAAACTTTTTTCAGTTGGAGAAGTGTAGTGTGTAATATTTCCCGACCTTAGGAAATATTACTGTAGGCTACCCTTTAACCAATACATGATTATTATTAATGGTCTTGAGAGAGAGAATATCTGAAAGCAAAAAACTTACGGGTATTTTGTCTCTAAAGGATTCCCACTCCTGGATTTCTAAAACATAACAGATTTCCAAATTAGATAAAAATGGTTTAAAATTCAAAGAAAAAGTTTAACAAAAATGCTATTTGCATACCAAAATCAGCTACCAAAATCAACCACTATGTATTTGTATACAAATACATGCATAGTTTAACTCATTTTTAATGTGTATTTTGTATTCCAATGTGTATTCTACCTGGGTGGCAAATTTTCAGCTACCAAAACTAGCCACTATGTAACTCATTTTTAATGAAATTTTGTATTCCAATGTGTATTTTATCGGTTGGCTAATTTTGGTAGCTGATTTTGGTGTACGCCTAACATGGTTAAAATTTAAAAACAACAAATTGCCCAAGTTATTCCCTTAAATACTAACCTTTGCCCATGGTAGCTTGTCATCGGAACAACCTCTTGGGAATCCATTATAGCCAATGCCTAACACAATAAAGTTAAGGAGAAAAAATGTAATAAAGTAGTAATTATGATTAAAACAATTTACTAATAATAATTAAAGTTCGTTCCATATAATTTATGCAATTCGTAGTCCCTGAATATTAGAGTAATATGGAATGTGCACAAGGTGTTTGATGGTTTGAGCCAATGAAGTTAAAAAGCTTACCAAGAATTATGTCATCCTGACTCACCAAGCATGCCCCTACCTACAAATAACAACACCAACACAAGCCTTGAATTCTTCAGAATCAACTCCCAATCTAAAGAAAATTATGAGAGAAAATGCAACATGCAAAATGAAACATCATATTTGACCTGCCTGTTAGGGTCCTTGGATCTTTCAGCAGACAAAAACGCAATCGCCATGAAATAATCATCCCACGACAAGTACCTTCAATTCAATTTTTTTAAAAAAGGGATTAGCATAATTGTAGTGAACAGCAACAATAAAGTCAAATTTGATAGACTGACTAACTGCTTGCGCTTGGAAGGATCGTAAGGGTCACCACGTGAATGGCGGTGATTGGAAACGGTTCCGTTTTGGGTTTGGGGATGGTTTCGGGAGCGGTAGAAGAAGCGGAAAGCAAGTGCAGAGGTAACGGCGCCAAAGAGGGTTGCGGTGGCGAAAAGAGTAGCGTCGCGAGCGTTCATGGCAGTTTCCAACGGTAAAACGGCCACCATCACCTTTTTTTCTTTTCTTCTAGTGTTTTTTTTTTCGGCGGGGGGTGGGGATTTTGGGGAAGTGAGAACGGAGTGAAGACTGAAGAGGGAAACTCAGCGGCTAATCGGCAATTTAGGTTCAGTGCGCGGGAACTTTGCGAGGGAACTTAACTTTTTTTTTTATTCCCTTTTTTCTTTTTTATTCTTTTTTTCGTTTAACCTTTTTTAGTTTTTTTGATCCTGTCTGTTTGGTATTTTCATGCATATGGATCGGATTGGTTGGGCCGGGCTAAAACATTGCTCAACGGAACAGGCCCATTTATCTGATGTACATAATACACCATATTCTTTTAAAGAACTTTTAAATGGACGCATATATTTCAGTAAATTTTAACCGTTAATCTTAATTTTATAATTAAGATTAATAATTAAAAATTACTAAAACACTAATGTATTAGTATATTTAAAAGTTTTTTTTTTTGAATAGAACACAAAATTAAAATGTTTAATTCGAAAAAAAAAAACTTAAATATAATTGTTTTCATGTAAATTTAATAATTAAAATTTATTAAATAATTTAATATGTTTAACTAAATTATTATTTAATAATTATTTATTATTAAATTCATATGAATATAATTACATATAAGTTAGGAAAGTTTTTAAGTATATCAATACACCGGTGTTTCAGTAAATTTCAACCGTTGATCTTAATTACATATATTATATATATTTTTTATAATTAAGATCAACGGTTAAAAATTACCAAAATATTAGTACACCGGTACACTTTAAAATTTTCTTATAAATTATCACCTTAACTAAAATTAGGTCATAAAAATGTGACATGTGATTTGTTAGAAAAATGTATTCATAGAAAGCAAAAAGAACCATGATGGGTTTAATTTTTTCAATCAGTGTGTAATTGATTCAACAGAACTCAACATATCACATTTCTCAACTGAATCATAAACATTCAATGTTGAAAAGAAAAATACAATAAAATAAAACAAAATAACAAAATCATATTGATGTACATTCCTGTTCCTCTTTTACAAAAGTTTAAAATATTGGTATATCGTAGCCTACTTTCCATTATGACATTTCCTTTAGGATTTAGTCACGCATAACGCATTAGATTAATTTGTTTCCAATGAGAATGACACCCATGATAGAGTGATGCCTACTGTTCATTGAGGCTTGCTCTATGTGCTTCTCAACGGTGTATGGATCCTTGGAGATTAACATCACCAACTTAGGAACAATCATGAGAGGTAGCCCACAAAGGGTGCCTCTGTCCTTTATATATAAATAAATTGGAAAGGCTAATAATATTGAGGGGGAAAAGTCACAAAGAGAAAATAAGATAAAATAAGATAAACCAAATGCATTGCTATAAAAGAAAAATGTTATTTATATATGTCGAGAAACTTATTACAAACTACGAGTTAATATTTAAAGTGATTTCAGTCGAGTCTCAATATCGTCTTTAAATTTAAAATTCTTCCAAATTTATTTCTGAACTTAACAGCTATTGTTTCTGAGATATTATTCGATGATGGAATTTCGCTATTTTATTTTTAGTGCTCATATAGAATAAACAACGTTTGTTAGGGTTTAAAATCCCTCAAAATCTCCTAAATGATGTTGCTTATGTTTTATTTGGACGCAAAATATGAAACGATGATGTTTTACCAATCTAATATGGTTTTTAGCGTAGTTTTTATCCAACTGCATCATCATTTCGTCATCGAAAAGTATTTTAAGAACGACCATAGTTAAGTTTAAGAACAAATTTAAGGCAATTTTAAATTTAAAAATAATATTAAAATTCGATGGTTAAAGATCACTTTGAGTATTAATTCTATTAACTAAAATATATAATGGGAGAGGAAAACACAAATTAATGGATTTATCAATAGGATGAAGGAAATATAAACTATAGATAAACATTAACGTCTACTCTATTACTCTTAGGAGCACTACTCTATGGCACACCAGACGAAACATTTTAGTGGGGAGAGAGACAATTATTGAACATCATGCTATTGAGCAACGAGTATTGCAGTTTCGTGCATGATTATTTAATGCTCGCTTTAGAGTTTATCAGCCCTCTTGATATACACGTGAATTATTTTAATTTCCTAGGTTTGAAGGTGAAGTAATTATCCAAATCAGTATTGAAGTTTTTAAAATTACATATTTTAATTTTTTAAATTTTAAAATATATAAAAAAGTTTTTAATTTTTATTTTTGTTAGATAATATAATTTCTTTCGTTAGTTATTCAGGTTTTAACTGATGTAGAATATTAACTCTTATATGTAGTTGTTAAGTATTTATAGGTGCATTTTGGATAAATTAATTTTCATATTAAAGTATAAAATAATTTTAAAAAATTTAAAAACTTTCAAGACAGTCCCTAAAAATTTTTAAAAATTTTAAAATAGTCTCTTCAAATATTTTTAATATTTTTTAAAAGTCATCTTCTTATAATATTTTTGTTAATAAAAAAATAAAATATTATTAAAAAATATATAATAAATAAAGAATACAAAAATAACAAAATATATACTAAATATAAATTTATTTATTAACATTAAAATGTTATAGAAATAAAATTATTTAATTATTAATATATGATATTTAGATTGAGATGATGTAGACACCATAATAATAACAACTAAATTTAAGAGGTTATTGAATTATGAAGGTCATTATTTATATACCTAATCTCCTAAGATATTGACACCAAATAAACTTAGAAAAATATTCTCAAGTAAAAAAATATACTTTTTCTTCGCATAATTACTAACTGTAGTAGCACAAACAGCTTTAAGATTATTTTGTGCAACATTATAGCAACTAAACTCTAACTTTTTTTTAAAAAACATGAACAAAACTAGGGGTGACAACATGCACCCTATGCGCGAGCATCCAACCCGACCCAATCCGGTCGAGTAGGGTTACCAACCCGATCTGCAGCGGATAGGGTAGGGTGCGGGTAGGGTTCTTGTGCGGGTCGGGTAGGGTGCGGGTTGAGCCTCAACCATACCCAACGAACTCGCACCCTATATATGTATATGTTATATACTTATATAAAAATTAAAAAATATGTTTCAAGTGTAAGTTGAACCAAAGATCTTTCACTAAATGTAAATGATCTTTAGCCACTAAGACAAGATCATTAATTGAATAACACATTTTTTTTTATATAAAAGCTAGTTCTATTTTAAATTATTATCAAGTTATATAATAATGTTGTATCTTTTTAGTAACCCACGGGTAAGGTCAGACACCCGCGAGTTAAGAATGGATAGGGTTAGGGTTGGGATATTCTTAACTCGTGGGTAGGGTAGGGTTGAGTTTATATAAAAGTCTCAACCCGCAGGTAGAGTTTGTAACACCCTACCACCTAGAGCCTTACCCTTAAGTCGTAAAGCAGAGGTGACGAGGTATTACGACATCTAAAGAAGAAAACGTACACATATATAGTTGAAAAGAATAGTAACTAGGAGCCTTGAAGAAGAAGCTAAACAAAATCGAAACTGAAGTCATATCACTCTCGTAAGGATAAGTGTAAATGGATAAGCAAGATCGTAAGAAAGCTAAAACATATATATATATATATATATATATATATATATATATATATATATATATATATATATATATATATATATATAATATGTACTCAAACCACAAAGTAAACACCTATTTTTCCATATCATCCTCTAAGAGGGACAAAATATAAAATATATAAGGTGGAGAACAACTTTATACATAAATATACAAGCAGAAATAAAATGCTAAGCCCAACATATAATTCTTCGCTTCCCGAAGGCCTCTAAAATCCTTAGAGATGCCTCTCAACCTGCATATGAAAAATAGCAGAGAAATATGTATAGAATGAGAACCGGACATTCTCAGTATGGTAAAGGTGCCCGTATAGTTAATATAAAAGGTCCTGAAAAAACCAGAGGCATTCCAAGAACTTCAACATTCAGAAATTAAACTTAGAATTAATTCTAAACTAGAAGGGTTGGTACTCTAACTACGGGATTCCTACCTTTAAGCTAATTCTTCGTCTTAATCTTCTTCAAACCTCCTAAACACCGGTGGAACAATCCTCATCACTCCTCCGCCATATGCAGGGTCTATTAGATACATACACAAACAAGCCAAACAAAGAAAGCACATATAGAATTTAGATACTGCAAGTAAATAAGTAGTAGCTAAATATGGCAAAATAGTTAGGCAAATCCAAAACAAATACACACTCAAGTAAAACATTCAAATGCATATGATGTATCCCTATCCTATTGCTGATGATATCATCTGTCGGTTATATAGCTAACTCGACATGTCCTAGAAGCTAACCATGGATAGTCCCTCTGTACGCACATCCCCAAGCTTAACAATATCCATGAGAATAATCCCAAGCTCATCCATGGGGGAGACAAAATTCCAATATCCCTATCTGTCTGTCTCTGTGTGTGTGTGAGGAGATAAAGTGCTCGATTACATCTTACGATAGAAAGTGAAAAATTTGTCTTAATTATATATGCCAAGTAAACTTTTTAATTTACCGTTTATTAATGTCATTATCATCATCAATTCATACCTCATTTCATCTCAATTTCATCGTTACCATTGTCATCATTATTAATCACATATCAAGTATCATTCATCACTTCGTTGTATTAAAAATTCAACCACTCACTTCTCAACTTCTTGCTCAATTCCCTGCCTAACTTATTCAACAGGCTCACCCTTGCTCTAAGTCTTAAAGACTTGCTAACGGACCCTAAACAGGTGTTAAAGAGGTTTGGAAAGCTAAAGGGATGGTTTAAAACTTGAAAACATCATTTTCAGAAAACAGGGGTTCCACGTACGCATGCCATGTTTCGCGTACGTGGAAATGTAAATTTCCCATCTCGCGTATGCGATCCTTGTTTTGTGTATGCAAGCCTGATAAACCACTATTTTATGATTTATCTTGTACTCAATTGAGTGGATTTCATCAACTCTTTACCCACTTATTCATAATATTTGCATGGTTTTATATTTCCTTCCTGATTTTGTGCTATGATTGAAAACATGCTTCTTTGATCTTATATTTGCTTATTATTAATCCTCTCTTATTACCATTAGATGATTTGATATGTGTGTTAAGTGATTTCAGAGATTACAGGGCAGGAATGGCTCAGAGGATGGAAAGGAAGCATGCAAAAATGGAAGGAATACAAGAAGTTGGAGAAATTGCTAAGCTGTCCAGCCTGACCTCTTCGCACTCAAATGGCTATAACTTTAGCTACAGAGATCCAGATGACGCGGTTTTAGTTGCGTTGGAAAGCTAACGTTCGGGGCTTCGATTTGATATATAATATGTTATAGTTTCTCTAACGCTATAAAGTGGGGGATTGCATCCATTCATAGAGAGGCTTTCACATTCACAATTTTAGGAGTAGATGTAGTTTTTAGAGAGAGGTTCTCTCCTCTCTCTTAGGATTAGGATTTAGGACTTCTCTTAGTTTTAGGAGTGACTCTCGATCTCAGGTTCAATGTTCTTTTTATTTATTTCTCCAATTTAATTTGTATGTAAGATTTAAGTTCTTTTATGGATGCAATTCGAGGTATTTTCAGACTTAATTTTACTTTGCTTTATTTATATGAATGCTTTTAATTTAATTTAGATATTTTTCCTTTTGGTCTTGGTTAAGAAATCAGTAACTCAGGAGTTATCCAATTCAACAGCATAATTGATAATTGTTATCCTTGCTAATTAAATTGATCTTCAATAATCCCAATCTTTTCTTAGGAATTAACTAGGATTCAAAGATCTAACTAATTAGTCACTTGACCTTTCCTTGTTATAGCAAAGGTTAACTAAGTGGAATTAAGATTCAACTTTCATTATTGTTGATAAGGATAACTAAATCTGGACTTCCAATTTCTCATACCTTGCCAAGAGTCTATTTTATTATTATTATTTTATTTTACTTGTCATATAACATATTCCCACCTTACTTCCAAAACCCCAATTTATAAAACTCATAACCAATAATAAGAACACCTCCCTACAATTCCTTGAGAAGACGACCCGAGGTTTAAATACTCGGTTATCAATTTTAAGGGGTTTGTTACTTGTGACAACCAAAACTTTTGTAAGAAAGGTTGATTGCTTGGTTTAGTAACTATACTTACAACGAGAGTTTCTATAACCTCTAAACCATCAATCTTCAGTTCTTTCAAAATGGCGCCGTTGCCGGGGAATTGCAAACGTGTGCCTTATTATTGGTTATTGTAAATATTTGCTTTTTACTTGTTTATTTGTTTTTATTTTTGTTTTTATTTTTGCTTTTTCGTAAATTAAGAGGTTATTGGTTTTTATTTAGTTATTAAAAAAAAATTTTCAAAAATTTGTTCTTAGTATTCATCTTGATCTTCAAGTTGTTCTTCGCGTTCATCTTGACCTTCAAGCTGTTCTTAGTAGTTTTCTTTGTTTTGATCTAAAAATTTGAAATTTGGTGTCATTTTATTGTTTTTCTCTTTCCACATTAAATTCAAAAATATTTTTTATTAATTTTTTTTTGGAAAAAAAATATTTTCAGATTTTTATTTTTAAAATTTTATTCTTATCTTATCTTATTTCAAAAATCAAATTTCAAAATTCAAATTTAAAAATTTTCAAAATTTAAATTTAAAAATTTTCAAATTTCAAAAATTTAAAATTCAAATTTCAAAATTCAAATTTCAAAATTTCAAATTTCAAAATTTAATTTTCAAATTCAAAATTTAAATAACCTTTAAATTAAATTTATTTTTATTTTCATTTTTAATTGCTACTATGAACTCTCACCCCTTTGGCTATGAGTCTGGTTACAATTATGTTGCAGAAAAAAGAAATTACAATGAGAACAGGCATCAAGGTTGGAACAATTAAAGATGGGAGGAGCCATAAGGATTTAATCAACCCTCATGGCAACAACCACCTCCAATGGACTATCAACAACCACCATCATATGCCTATGAACCTCCTCAACACAACTTGGGACCACCATACTCACAAGCCCTTTTCCACCACTCACCTCCATATGACCCTAACCTTAACCCTCATCCACCATACCAACCACCTTATGAACCAAATGAACCCTCCTATCTACCTCAAACCTCCATGGAGAAAGCACTTGCCGATCTAAACTCTACTATACAAGCTCTCTTTACCTAAATCAGACCACCGAATACCTTCAACAATCAACCCTCAAGCTCTAGTGCACTTCCTTGTCAACCACAGAATAATCTCTCCATCCCATCACCACCATCCATGGAAGAGCACCCACATCCATCAATCCAAGAGCAAGATGATCTCAATTATGCTATTGATATGGAATAGGAAAGAAGGAATCATCTTCGCGAATCCATACTTCATAAAGAGCTAGAGGAGGCCCTATGGGTAAGGGTAGGAGAGACCCTTGAAGATGAAAGAATAGTTGAAAGGAGTTGTCATAAAAAGAAAAACATCGAGGATGAGTACGATTTTATACTTAAACAACTGGACAAAGCAGCAATTATTAAAAAGGAAGAAGTGGTTGCGAACTTAAGAGATGTTGTACCTCTATTGGAAAGTCCAGTCACAGAGCCTCCTTCCACGGTGTTTGATGTTGATGTTGAGAAGAGCGTACAACCTCCAAGGCAGATCATGGTTGAAGATTTTGTAGAGGTTGATCAAGAGGTAGAAGATGTCAAAGAAGAGCACAAGGGAGTGGAGCTTGAAATTACCTTGCCAAAGTTGTTGGAAACCCCTCCCCCTAAGTTGCCATCATCCTTCACAACATTCAAGTGGGTAAAATTCATATCCTATAGCTTTCTAATCCCACTTGAATATAGGCTACTAGAGACGGATGGTCAACTTAGAGCTCTTTGTGGCATTAAGAGTAAGAGGAAGATGGCCAGTGATAAGATTTGTCAAGCAAGGTTCCACATGGTTGTGTGCTCAAAGTTTAAATGCAAAGGTTGGTGTAAAGCTCAACTGAATGGGTCTAGGAAGTTGTTTGGCCGCTTACGTGAGAATTCAGACTGCTTGCCACCCGGAGGGAACAATATTGCTCAACCAAAAGACGGGTGCAAAGGCAAGGTCTGGGACCCCAGAATCCATTCTATCAATCACCACTCTTGGGGCCTGGTCACTTGCTTTAACTTACTTGAAGGCTTTCTGCGCCTAGTTTGGGACCCCGGAGGTTACTGGAATCATAAACATTGGTGGAGATTCCTGGATGAGTTCAAGCATAAGCCACCATAACAGGAAGCTCATCAAATGTCCAACTTAAGGACTTTAACTAAAAGTGCTAGGTGGGAGACAACCCACCATGGTATGATTGTTCCTTTTTCAATTTTATTTAGTTTTATTTGTTTTCTAGTTTTATTTTATTTTATAATATTGAACCTGGAAGTTTGCATCACATTCATATTAACACTGCATTCTTCATTTTTCAGATTATAAAAAAAAAGGATTTTCGCACGCGACGCGACAGCGTCGCTGACGCGACAGCATCGCCGACGTGTCCGCATCGTATGTGCATTTGGAAGAAAATAAGGTTGAACAGAGAGTCACGCGAAAGCGTGGCTGGAGGCGCGCTAATGGCACAAATTGATCCACGCGACCGCGTCGCTGACGCGTCCGCGTCACATGAGAAACATGCCTCCCACGCGACCGCGTCACCCACGCGACCGCGTGACCTGAAAATCGACGTCAACCAGGTGCCTGGCCGAAAGTTGAGCTGGAGTTGGACTGGACTCGTGCTGGAAGCCCAAGCCCTACCACGCGAATGCGTGCCCCACGCGTCTGCGTCATTTTTAAAAGAAAGGCCACTCACGCGATCGCGTCGACCACGTGATCGCGTCACCCAGAATTTTGGCAAAAAGAGTTTCGAACAGAGAGTTGTGCGACCGTGAGGCTGCACTCGCACCAATCGCACAAAACAGGCCACGCGATTGCGTGACCCACGCGTCCGCGTCACCTGACCTTCTTGCGCACCACGCGACCGCGTCACTCACGCGTCCGCATCACAAGCGGCGCACAGAATATCCAAATCAGCCAATTCTCCTATCTTTTCTTCTCTAATCCTTATTTTTCTTATCTTTTCTTATTTCTTTCTTCTTCCTTTCTTATTTTCTTTCACCTCCATTTTATTTTACTTAATTTATTTGCATATTTCATTCATTGCATCTCAATTTTGTGCATATTTTTGCTTTCTTTTCTAAATTAATTATTTTTCCTTTGGTGTTAAAATTTTCATATTTAACTGTTGCATCTTCCCTTGAATTATTTTTGGGTGCTTAGTGACTTGTTTTATTCTGGATAGGTTATATTATTTATATCAATGCCAATCTTTTATACATGTATTACTTTTTGCATTGACATGAATTTACATTACCTCTCCTTACCCACACTCTCTTCCTTATTGTTGCAAATTTTTGCACTCTTGAATTGCCATGTGCTTTTATTTGTTTTCTCACGTACATGTTGAAGCTTCCATATAAATGAGACCCTTATCATTTGGCATTAACCCAACCATACTTCATTTATTTTCTTATCTCTATTATTGGGTTACCTTTCTTCCCTTTTTCTTTCAGGATGGCCACCAGGAAGAGAACCGGAAGACGCTTAAAAGGGGAGACAAACAAGTCCATCTGTACAATCCTTGAAGAAAAGCATCAGTTGGAACAGCCCGTCCACTTGTACATCTTAGCATGCACCGAGGACGGTGCAACCTTTAAGTGTGGGGAGGTCGATACCGATCTCCATGGGTTAGTATTTTCTTATCAACACCAATGTTTAAATTTTCTTTATTAAATAAGTTGTTGCATTTGCATGTTTAATTGCATGTTTATTTGATTTTATACATTTAGTTACTGCTTGGTTAAAATAATAAGTTTCTTTTTAAGATCTTATTTTTGAAAAAAATTTCACTAATTTAAAATCAAAATTTTTATGTAAAACTTGTTTGGAAGTTGTATTTGGAACATGGTTTTTGAGCCAAAGAACACACGACCTGTGAGATTTTGAGCTTATTTACATGGTTACATTATTTAACCATAAATATTTTATTCCTGTGTGTTCCCTTCTCTATGATTGTAATCTATATTTTGTTCCAACCTATATGTCCATAATTTAGTGTATTTACATGCTTGCATATGATTGAGGCCATTATTTGATTTTATCTCACTTATCCCAAATAAGCCTACCCTTTAATTCACCCTTGTCAGCCACTTTGAGCCTTTTAACCCCCTCTTGATCTGTATTTTACCACATCGCTAGCCTTAAAGCAGAAAAATAATTAAATATCCCAATTGAATCTTTGGTTAGCTTAAGATAGGGATTGTGCATCAACTAAGTGTGGGAAAATTGTGGGAACTTAGGTTAATAAGGGAATGTGTCATGTTTATAATTTATTTGAATATTGGGAATTTGAGAACCTACTCATGAAAAAAACCAAAATAGAAAAATAATGGAGAATCCATGTGCATTGATAAGTTATGTTTGCTTTTATGATTCAGTTAAAAAAAAAGAGAGAAAAAGAAAAAAAAATATAATATAAATAAATAAATAAGGAGACAAAATTACCCCAATGTTAAGTTAATAAAAAAATCAATGCACATGTGATAAATTAAAAAGAAAAATTTGGTACATGAGTATGGGAATCATACAAAAGTGGGAATTATGGGTAGCTAGGCATGATTCTAGAGTTATATAGAGTATATGTATGTTAGGTGAAAGCTTAGGTTAATTAAAGATTCAATTTATAAAGCTCACTTAGCCATATACATATACCCTTACCCTTACCTTAGCCCCATTACAACCTTGAAAAGACCTCATGATGTTTGCATTGGTATATTAAATATTGTTGATTGGTTAGGTGAAGAACAAAGTTTAGAAAGCATGATTAGAGAAGAGTAGAGTGATTGACCCTAGACACTTGAGAGTTAGAGTGATATACACTACCAGTAAGGGTTCAGTGCTAAATTCTATGTTCCCTGCTTTCATGAGCTATCTTCTTACAAGTTTACTTGTGCCTTATTTTATATGATTTGAATTAGTGGAATCTGATTTATATTTGTCTTAGAGAATTTATTTATTTTTAACCAAGTAGGTAGAAACATTTTGCATGTAGTTGCATTCATATAGATAGGTTGCATTTCATACTTTCTACCATTCCTCTTCATCTTTATAGCTTCTCTTGAGCTTAGCATGAGGACATGCTAGTGTTTAAGTGTGGGGAGGTTGATAAACCACTATTTTATGGTTTATCTTGTGCTCAATTGAGTGAATTTCATCAACTCTTTACCCACTTATTCATAATATTTGCATGGTTTTATATTTCCTTCCTGATTTTGTGCTATGATTGAAAACATGCTTCTTTGATCTTATATTTGCTTATTATTAATCCTCTCTTATTACCATTAGATGCCTTGATATGTGTGTTAAATGATTTCAGAGATTACAGGACAGGAATGGCTCAGAGGATGGAAAGGAAGCATACAAAAATGGAAGGAATACAAGAAGTTGGAGAAATTGCTAAGCTGTCCAGCCTGACCTCGTTGCACTCAAACGGCTATAACTTTAGCTATAGAGGTTCAAATGATGCAGTTTCAGTTGCGTTGGAAAGCTAACGTCCCGGGCTTCGATTTGATATATAATATTCCATAGTTTCCTTGATGCTAGGCGACACGACCGCGTGCTCCATGCGGCCGCATCGCAATGACGGAAATCAGCGTGTTTGAATTCTTCTCCAGCGATTTCCGGGCTGTTTTCGACCCAGTTCGCGGCCCAGAAAACACAGATTAGAGGCTATAAAGTGGGGGATTACATCCATTCATAGAGAGGCTTTCACATTCACAATTTTAGGAGTAGATGTAGTTTTTAGAGAGAGAGGTTCTCTCCTCTCTCTTAGGATTAGGATTTAGGACTTCTCTTAGTTTTAGGAGTGACTCTCGATCCCAGATTCAATGTTCTTTTTTTATTTATTTCTCCAATTTAATTTGTATGTCAGATTTAAGTTCTTTTGTGAATGCAATTCGAGGTATTTTCAGACTTAATTTTGCTTTGCTTTATTTATATGAATGCTTTTAATTTAATTTAGATATTTTCCCTTTTGGTCTTGGTTAAGAAATGAGTAACTCAGGAGTTATCCAATTCAACAGCATAATTGATAATTGTTATCCTTGCTAATTGAATTGATCTTCAATAATCCCAATCTTTTCTTAGGAATTAACTAGGATTCAAAGATCTAACTAATTAGTCACTTGACCTTCCCTTGTTATAGCAAAGGTTAACTAAGTGGAATTAAGATTCAACTTTCATTATTGTTGATAAGGATAACTAAATCTGGACTTCCAATTTCTCATACCTTGCCAAGAGTCTATTTTATTATTATTATTTTATTTTACTTGTCATATAACATATTCCCACCTTACTTCCAAAACCCCAATTTACAAAACTCATAACCAATAATAAGAACACCTCCCTGCAATTCCTTGAGAAGACGACCCGAGGTTTAAATACTCGGTTATCAATTTTAAGGGGTTTGTTACTTGTGACAACCAAAACTTTTGTAAGAAAGGTTGATTGCTTGGTTTAGTAACTATACTTACAACGAGAGTTTCTATAACCTCTAAACCATCAATCTTCAGTTCTTCAAAGCCCCTTGGGCAGGGAATCATCCCCGCGTTGCGTGGTCCTGCCCGCGTACGCGGGCCTGTAATTTTGCCCATTCTGCGTACACATGCACATGTCCACGTATGCGGGACGTCTAAGCAGAGCCTAGGGTCTGCGTACACATGCCTAACAAAATTTGCAAAAAAACTGCTAAGTTCCAAAAAATCAGTTTTACACACCCAACTTCGATCACGTATAACTTTTTCGTTAAAAATTATCTTTAGTCCGTTCTTCAAAAGTTATAAACTTCACGAACCAAATTTTCATTTAAAATAAGTTTTACAAAATTTGGGGGACTGAAAGTCATGTTATGTCCCGCCAAAGTTGATCAATCTCTAACTTTTCAAATTTCTCAATCCAAAAATCAATTCAATTATAACCAAAATAAATACCAATCACCTGTCCATCCTTCCTCACTCATTCCACACCTAATTACTCAATTTAATTCACAAATCACCATTTATAATTATCACCAATCCTCATCATCCTTAACAATTATCATCATTTCATATTACCACACATATAACTCACTCAATCCTCATACACAATTCATATACCACAGCATATCAACATACAATTCATGCAATATATACAATATTTTCCATCAAAGATCACTAATCATCAACAATTCACATAGTTCAACTTATCCTACAGTCAACTAGCCTAAATTTTCACGTAACATTAAACATTAACTATGAGAAACCAAAACCATACGTTGGCCGATTCCTCCCTAAGCCAAAAATACCTCAAAAACCCATTTGCTCTTATGTCTCCAAGTTGAACCAGCCACCAAAGCTTGATTTCAAGCTCTTCAATTCAACGATTCAATCTCCAATTCAACATAAATTCAATTTAATTCCATAAAATTCACCAAATTAAAACTAGGGTTCACATAATTGGACAAACCATAAGAGTTTAGAGTTTTCTTACCTTATCCATTGATGACTGGAATAAAACCCAACAATTCTCCAATGCTTGAGTACCCTAAACCATTAAAATCACAAAATCTCCCAATATACTAACCCAAATTTGAAAAAATTTAAGGAAGTGAGAAATGGGAACAGAATTCTAATATTCTTAGCACTTTTTGAAGATAAAATTGATGAGCTCGACGAGACGAACGTGTGGCCACAAACGGCTCCTCAATCGGAGCTCCGAATTGAGAGATATGGTAGATTGAAGTTGTGATTAAATTTGGGATTTAGGGTTCTATTCCTTTTCTCTGTTCTCAGTGGGTTCCTTGAAGAATGGGGGAAAAGAGTGGCTGATGGGCATTACATTGGTTGGGCTTTGGGCCCAATACGGGCCCGGTCGAATCGGTATAACCTGTTGGCCTGGTTTTGGGTCAAATTCTTTAAAATTAGTGTCAAAATTCATATTTTAAATATTTCTACTTCCCTAAACTATAAAAAATTAATTTCCTAATTTATTTGAATAATAATTAATTTATTAACTAATTATTTATTAATTTTGTGGGATTTACATCCTACCACCTAATTAAGAATTTTGTCCCCAAAATTCAGATTCAATTATCTGAAGATAGGTGTAGTTAGTCTCTTCTCATTTTGGATTTCAAGTTCCTAGGTGTGTTTGTCAATATTAGCTCGACTCCAAGAAATCTTTACTAACGACACTACTCTTCCACGTAGTCGCTTAATAATGGTATCGTTAATTCTAACTGGAATTATGTGAAACGTCAAATCCCCTTTCTGATTGAACAAACTCATGTTCTAAAACATGGTTTACCTCAGGAGTATACTACTGGGGCTGTGGAATGTAGAGTAAGTTGTGCGGGTTCAAGAGATACAGGGTAAAACTATTTGATATGTCACCCGCCCCTAATCCATTTTAATACTTCAAACGGTTTAATACATCTCGGTCTTAATCCCTTAGTTTTGATTGCTCACCGATTCTAGTCTGTTGAAGTAACTTTTAAGAATGCGTAACTTTCTCCTTCAAACTATCCATGTTTTTTCCACTCTTATTCGTGTAACTCTTCTGTTGGCTTTGCGCAGTTAGAATCTTAACTCAAATTTGCATAATCTTTTCTCTGTTGTCTCGGCTATCAAATTCGGGACCTACGATGCTTAATCCTCTGGGTTCATTTAAACACAAAGGCGATTAACGGACCATGCAACCTTACTATTTTTCCGATGTATAGTTTCGTTAATTTCTTCGATGAATAGTTCGCTCTGATAGGCGGAAAGTAAGTGGACTTGGTCACTTGATTCACGATTACCCAACAACGTCAAATCTTTCAATCAATACTTGGAGTTTTCCTGCACCACATCATGATGTTGCATCCGCTCACATCCTAAGGCCTTCGATAGTGCATCGCAGAATTTCCGAATAGTTCATTAGGTTCGGATGTCACAAATACTGGCACTGAAGTTACTCTCTTTTCTCAAGGTTCAAAAAATTTTTCGCATTTAGACATCCAAATAAACGGTGCATCCTAGCGCATCAACTTTATCACAGGCAATACAGTCGGCAAGAATTAAAGCTCCAAAACTCCTCTTGATGTCACTTACTTATTTCTGTATTCAAAAGTCTTGCTCTAAGGAACTAATATCTTAGTGGTTACATCTAAAAATTGTATGCAGAGCCAAAAAATAAGCTCCAAGTGATTTCAGAGGGTACAAAGCTCAAAGAAAAACAAACAAATTTCACGATAGTTGCAAGAGTTAGAAAGGATATCTTATATTACGATTAAACAAAGTCGTAGAGAAACAATGGAATGCACCAGAAAGAGAATTTAAAGTGCACCTCCAAAAAGGAATCTAAGTCAAGAATCTATGATAGAAAGAACAAGGCATATCAAATCAATTAAGTCTCGGTCGATTTTAAGGGACACAGGTTCAGGAAGGAAGGCATTTCGAATGCAATTTTTTCAAAGATTCAAGGATCGCTTGGTTGTATCAAAACAAGCTTAGGCTCATCTCGAAAGGGACAAATTCATATATGGATACATGCCTATAAGGGGTAGAATCGGGAGAATGATCAATTTTTTTCTTTTTTTTTTCAAGAAGAAATTTGAGATAAACTCTAACGCAAGTTACAAAAGAAAGACTAGATTGAGTCGCGGAGATTCGTTGGTATTTTCTTTCTCGCATAAAGCCTCCTGTTGTCGTCTTTTCTCTTCTCCCTGACATAATTGGCACTCCCCAAAGGGAAACACTTGGTCGAATAGATTTCTCATCCAGTACTCCCTTCAATAAGATCCTAAGTCTGCCGATTCTAACTTAATCCTAAGTTTATTACAAATTCCATTTCTCCTTGCGGTAGAAATTCTGGAACATCCTCAGAAAACATTCTAGGAAACTCCTCATAGTAAGGATTCAATCAACACTTCACCCGCTACTTAACCATTTAACAGTTAAAAGATAAACCCTTGTCATTCCTCCCCACAGCATTTCACCGTCATTGATTTCTAATAACAAATCTGTACAATTATTAGCACTCCTGATCCTTTAGATATATCTTAAATTGAATGCTCGAATTAGTTCAATCCACTTTCGCTACGTTACTCTAATCTGTTAACCTCCAAGAACCTAGCCACTCCTCTACGTTAACAAAAAATCGCTTTATCTCAATAATCAAATATCATCAACTGCTAATTCATTTGGAAAAATCACGGATCCCACAACTCAACCATGTGCTATGAATGAATACTATGATCTCATGTTATGCAAGGCAGTTAAATCAATGCAGTTACTAGTTCACGATTATCTCTGATCAGAGTGTCTAGTCTGTCAGCACCGTTCGCTGTCATGGTGAACATGCATCCCTGCTATTGAGCTCTCCCAACTTCCTGACTCTTCTTTTCTGGATAATTCCATGACAAATGCCCGGTTCCTCCATAGTAGTAGCATATACCCAAGCTAGCTCTGCATAGAGTATTCGGGTGGTATCTGCCACACCTCCTACAAGTCAAGTCATTCGGTGGAATCTGAGCTTGCTTTCCTTTGCCTCTTCCCTAATTGTTGTTATTATTGAATCTTGAGAAGTTATTCTAACCTTGAGGTTGTTGTGGAACATAGCCACCTCGCTTGAAATTTAGACCTCTCGACGCCAAATTTCTCCCTTGATCTCTCCTAACAAAAGCTTAGTGATCGCCCTTGTTTGACGTGACCTTTTTTGCACAATCCTCAGTAACTCAGCTTTTGTTTACCAGTTCAGAGAAAGTTCTGATCTCCATTGAGCCTACTGTACTTAAAATGTCACCCTGAAGTCCACCTTCGTACTTGATGCACTTCTACTCTTTTAATTCCCTCGAAACACGCTGACAGATCCTAGAAAATTGACACAATTCTTCAAATTGATTGGTGTACTCTGCCACTGACATAGGACCCTGCTTCAACTATAGTAACTCGAGCTCCTTGGCTGTCTAACTAAATTGGGAAAATATTTCTTATAAAACTTAGATTGAAAAGCATTTCAGGGTATTGTAGTGTTAGGTCATTGCAGCAGGCGTCAGGTTCCCTGCCACCAATGCTGAGTTTCACCTCCCAACTGATAAGTGGCGAACTCAACACACTAGTCCTCAGGCACTTGCTATGCTTACAAAGCTCATTCCATCGCCTGAAACTAATTATCAGCCTCTGTAGGATTTGTTATTCCTCGAAAAATCCGTGAGTTTATCTTCATAAAGGTCATCGGCCCATTTCTGCCGTTACCCCCATTTTCGTTGTTAATCTGCTGACCAAGGACCTCAGCTGTTGCCTGCATAGCAGCTGCCATATTTTCCAGAGCATTCATGAAATTTACGGGATTATTCGCAATTGTTTTAGGCTTCACATTACCATTACGGCCTCTGCCTCGACTGCGTCTGTGTCCATAAGTCGTCATTTGGTTCCTGTTCACACTAAACAAGTGATATCAAGGTGATCAATCTCAATATCTCAAGCCTAGTGCTTCAAAGTCTCAAATGCATGCTCATGAACAAATATGTCACATATATAAGTTAGATATCCTAATTAGCATATACACACACCCAGAGCATGCCCAGAAGCATAATCAGTCCATCCCTTAGGCTCTATAGGAACGAACTGCTCTAATACCATAATGTAACACCCTACCAAACAGAGCCTTATGCTTAAGTCGTAAAGCAGAAAAGAAAATGTGTATATATATATATATATAGTTGAAAGAATAGTAACTAGGAGCCTTGAAGAAGAAGCTAAACAAAATCAAAACTGAAGTCGCATCATTCTCGTAAGAATAAGCATAACTGGATAAGCAAGATCGTAAGAAAGCTAAAACATATATACAGATCAGAGTTCTAAAAATACAGATATCAAGTTCCAGACTCGATCTGCGAAGCTAAAACTGGCTAAAGTATGTATGTATACACACACACACACACACACACACACACACACACACAAACACAACCCAAAATATGTACTCAAACCATAAAGTGAACACCTGTTTCTCCATAACATCTTATAAGAGGGACAAAATGTAAAATATACAAGTAGAAACAAAATTCTAAGCCCAACATATAGTTCTTTACTTCCTGAAGGCCTCCAAAATTCTCAGTGAGGTGCCTCTCGACCTGTATCTAAAAAATAGCAGAAATATGCATGGAATGAGAACCGGGGGTTCTCAGTATAGTAAATGTGTCTGCATAGTTAATATAAAAGGTCATGGGAAAGCCAGAGGCATTCCAAGAACTTCGACACTCAGAAATTAAACTTAGAATTAATTCTAAACCAGAAGGGTTGGTACCCTAACTACGGGATTCCTACCTCTAAGCAAATTCTTCACCTTAATCTCCTACAAACTTCCTAAATACCGGTGGAACAACCTTCATCACTCCTCCGCCGTATGAGGGGTCTATCAAATACATACACAAACAAGCCAAACAAAGAAAGTACAGATAGAATTCAAATACTGCAAGTAAACAAGTAGCAGCTAAACATGTCAAAACAGTTAGGCAAATCCAAAACAAATGCACACTAAAGCAAAACATTCAAATGCATATGATGTATGCCTGTCCTGTGGCTGATGATATTATCTGTCAATTATATAGCCAACCCGACATGTCCTGGTAGCTAACCGTGGACAGTCCCTCTGTACGCGCATCCCCAAGCTTAGCGATATCCATGGAAATAATCCCAAGCTCATCCATGGGAGAGAAAAAATCCCAAGATAAACTTTATACATGAGGGAGACACCCCAAACTCAAATTTATATATATATGGGATTGCCCATGGGAGAACTGGGAGAGTTAAAGTGCCCGGTCACATATTACGACAGAGGGTCAATGACGTAGTGCAAACCGTCAGCTTCGAATTTTTCACAAATTGAGTTCCGTTGCAAGTATAGTCCAAGCCAACGGATAATGCTCACAGTCAAAGTTTGAATTCAAACAATGTCACAATTTAAAACCAATTCAATTCCAGGAGTTTCAATTCCCGGGTCGTCTCCCAAGGACACTTGAGACCAATGAGTGTGCAATCTTGGTTGTGAGGATCATGGGGTTTTCAATAAAAGGGATAAACATATAAAGCAATAAAAGAACATGCAAAATTGTAATAAATGAACTAATAAAGGAATTAACAAAGTAACTATGCAATATAGACAAGTAAAGTGTAAAAGGAACTAATGTAAATATGTACGAAGGAATTGAAGCATAAAAGGTATCTTGGCTTGGAGTGAGCTAAGGGTCCTTTCCTTGTTGGAACCACAACTATGACAACTAGAATGGATCAATATCACTTGATTAACCCTCACATTGGAGAGTAAGTTAAAGGAGCATAAGTGTTCTTAACCCACAAATCCTAAATTGCTTGCTAATTGCCTTAGCAACAACCTAGCATTAGTGGGAACAAGTGCAATTAACAATCCAAAAAATTGACACTAAATGTTGGGCATTCCAACTCTAGGAACCCAATTGCTCACTTTTCCCAAGCCAAGAAATAGAAAACTAGCCCAAAATCATAATTGACGTTTTGTCGAACACTTGGTGGGCAAGAACTCTAAACATGGGAAAAATGAGGCAAAGCTTGAAACCAAAAGCAACAAATGACCTCAATCAACAATAAAGACTCAAGAAAGCATGTAACAATCATCAATAATCAAATTTATCAATAAGAAATAGAAATTGCAAAAGAGAAGTAAATTGAACTATAACTTGAAATATAAGAAAGAGTAAGAACAATATAACTATAAAGAGTAGTAACAAACAGATACTTACAATGGAAATTAGCAAAATCCAAGATCAAAATAGAAATGGCACTTGAATGTAAAAACCCTAGTATAAACCCTAGTAGAGATGATGAAAAACTTAAAGAAAAACTATACTAAAGCTATCTACTACTACTCCTAAGTTACCCTAATGTTATGCTATGATCTTCTCTTCATTTTCCCTTCCTTATGAGCTAAATGGCTTCAGAAATGGGCCTCAAAACCACCAAAATCACGAGTCACGTGAGATTTTAATGAAGGCATGTGCGGCCACCTGTGCGGACGCACAAACGTGTGCGCACGCACACTCTGCCAAAAATCTCTACCCGTGCATACACACGGGAGGTTGTGCGCACGCACACTAGGCGATGCTTGAATGGATGCACGACGCGCACGATGCGGCTTACGTGCACGCATGGCTCTGATCCGATGGCTGTGCGTACACACGCAGGTCTGTGCGTACGCATACTAGGCTGAGCTCTTCTCCTTTGATTCTCCATGCTTCCTCCACTTTGAATGCTCTTCTTCCATTCTCTCCAAGCCATTCCTGCCTTATACCTCTGAAATCACTCACAAATAACATCAAGGCATCGAATAGAAGGTAAATGGAATAAAATTAATCAAATTAGGCACAAAAGAACATGTTTTCATAATCAAGCACAAATTAGGAGGAAGTTCAAATGCATGCTATTTAGTAGAATAAGTGCAAGTTTATATGATGAAATGCATTCAATTTCAACCAAAAATCATCATCAAATATGGATTCATCAATTCCCCTACACTTAAACACTAGCATGTCCTCATGCTAAACACACTCAAAGGAGATAGATGAAAGAAAAACGATTTATTCTATGTACTACCTAAATGCATGCAACTATCCTAAAGGTTACTACCAATATGTACTATGCAAAGAGTTGGTAAAAAAAACCATGAAATTTCAATCCATCACAAGAACGCTTTGGGGCAAATGCAAAGAGTTTATGCACTAAAACCAATGTCCAAGGAATTGAATTGAGCTTTCCAAAACTAATCAACAAACAACTTGCAAGAAGATACAACATGAGATGCAAGAACATAGAATTGAGCGATCGAACCCCTCACCGGATGTGTATTCACTCAATTCGCTCAGGGTTTAGGGCTTAGTCACTCAATTCTCCTTTTATCATGCTTTTCAAAGATTTTCACTTCATCTAACAATCAACTAGTATTTGATGCATGAAAGACACATATCATGAGGTCTTTGGAGGGTTGTAATGGGGCCAGGGTTTAGGTAGGATAAATATGGTTAAGTGGACTTAAAGAATTAGTTCTTTGATTAGCTTAAGTGTCCACCTAATCCTATATTACCTATATACCCATAACAATGCAACCTAGCTACCCAATTTTTCTCCTATCTCACCTTACTCATGCACTTTCTTTTCAAAACATGGACATATGCATCCTTTATTTTAACTTTTTATTTCACATTCTATTATGCAAAAGTTTTTTTTTTAATTTCTTTTCTTTGTTAGCACAAGAGATGCATATAACCTAAAACAAAGAACACATGAGTATTTTTCAATTGCCAATTTTTCACAATGAGTTCCATGTCTTTATCGCTAATGCTTCCCAATAATTCTCCCCCACACTTAGAATATACACAGTAATCCACCCAAGCTAATCAAAGAGTAATTCAAGGACATCAATGGTTTTTTGCTTAAGGGGAAATAATGTGCTAAAATCAGAACAAAAGGGAATTACAGGCTCAATAGGGGTTCACAATGGTGAGTACAAGGGTTGGCCATATAGGTTGGTGAGTTCAACATCAAAGATGGCCTCAATCATGCTAAATGCATCCAAACAACAAATACAGGATATAAAGAATCATGCAAATCAATGATCACAATCAAAAGGGAGTAAAATCACACCAGAACAAACATTATGGTTGAAAAATGCAACCATCTATCAAAGCTCAAATCTTACAAGGTATGTTGTCCTAGCTCTTTTCTATGTTCCACAAACAGAATACTTCAAGCAAGTTGGAAAACATAAAATTTTTCTTCAATTCAACTGATGGTATGCCCTAAGAAAGATTTCATGAAAATTACTTGGTGTTTCACCAAACTTATTCATTCTATCATGCAACATGCAAACATTAACTACCATATAACTATGAACACTAAAGGGATATATAAAGACAAACCAATTAAAATGCAATAAAGATAAATCTACTAAAATTGAGTAAAAAGAACTAAAAGAGTATTGCAAAGTGTTTTGTGAAAAGAAATTTTTTTACCCCCACAAAGTCATTGATCCTCTCCCACACTTAGTTTGTGCACGGTCCTCCGTGCTTGCTTAGGATCCGGGAGAATGAGAATTTCGGGGCCACTTTCAACTGGTGGTATCGGGAATGGGTTGGTCACCTTCATCACGCTCCTCCCCAACTAGCTTGGATGAAGCCTCAAAAGTTGGGCCGGGGGTCTCTTCCTTCTAGCTTTGCCGCTATCCACTCAAAACGCTTGTGCTCCAATTGCTCCATGCGGTGGATATCGTGCAAGATGTCTCGAAATAAATCCGGAAGAGACCGGAGAATCGGTAAAGGAGTCGATGAAGTTGGTAGACTTGACGGTGGTGCTACGGGTGCCTTCCTCTTCGAGGGTGTCTTCTCTGATGATCCATCCAATTCTCCCCTCAGAATGAACTTGTTGCCTCTTAGAAACTCGAACATGATGTCCATTGGTTGCCTCTCTACCCCCACTGTGTTTGCTAAGCGCATCACCATCGACGGAAATAGAATGTTGATATTTTTCTTCTCAACCAATTTCCAAATTGATTTGTGCAACAAAGGTACAATGGCTATATGCTTCCCTTCCATAATAGCCCAAAGTAACAAAGCAGTTCTAAATCTGACATGGGTAGTGTGGGTGCTCGGGATGATGTAGTCCGCCACAATCTGATGCCATATACGAGCTTCGACATTCAAATCAGAGTATGCAATACTAGTGGGAACAAAATTTCTCCCTTTGCTATACTCCCAAGATGCATCAAGACAGCCTATTCTCTCAAGAATGGGAGCCAGAGATATTCTTCCTTTGGATACATCCACTTTTATCTTGAAATAATCATCTTTCTCAAGCAGAATGTGGGGGATGCTCAGAATAGCTTCTAGAGCTTGATTGGACGTATCCAACATCCTTTCCCAGAGGAATACTGACTTCGGTTCCCAAGCTTGGTAGTTCGCATAGAATTCCCGCACCATAGTTTTATTTACTTCAATGGGTTCTCGCTCGAGAAATCCCCAATGAAGCGAGGCAATTCTTTGATGAATAGTCGCCTTGTACTGGCTTGGAACCTTCAATGTCCGCTTCCAATGGATTGTGCACTTCTCAATAGCCTCGTATTGAGAGTCGGATCTTTGGTTAACCAAGATACTCGGTTTATCACCTTGGCGATTCCACCAAATATCAGGAGAGCGATCGGTAGTTTGCACAACCGGCGAAGTAACCGGGGCCTTACCCTTCTTTCGCATCCTGAAAATAAAATAAAAGATTTTCGAGATCATAGGGCAACAATAATATAAAATCACTGAGGAAGCACTAACAAGGTTAAAAGAAGCTTTTAAAATAGTGTGATTTACAAAAACACAGTGTGTATATTCCAATGATGCGCGCAGTTGGAACACACACCGGCGAGATACCACGGCAACCACACTGTTTATCGGTCAAATCTCACTGCTTCTCAAATAAGTGCTTAAGTTGCAAGGCTAAAGCATGGACATAAAAGCAAGTTCAAGCTCGCACCAATTGATTCATTAACACGCTTTGAATGTAATAGTCATTGAGGTTGTTGGCAAGAAATTTCATCAGCAAAAGAGTGTACAACAACAATAACCATTCACTCAAAGTGAAGTGTCAATTGCTCATCCTCAAGAAGTGGTAAGTACATGTGCAATGTTCTTAAGTTGAGGCCAAAAGATGTTTGATCAAGACATCATCTAAAGTTGAACATTTGTAAAGTGATTACCGAATCCAAATTCAGAGATGAATAATGATAATTGAGTTTCACACAACACAATGCATTTGTAACCGAGAGCGCACATCAACAAACAAGGAAATGCATTGGTGAATTCACTTAACTACCATCAAAGTCATAATTGAAGTTGCACAATTCATACAATATGCCTAACAAGAGATAAATTGAACACATATGATGGCCATGTCATATGAATTAAACAAAGTGTTCATAGAGGCATTTCATCAAACATGTGGTATGCAATGTGCAAGCTTATCATAATTAATGCTCAAATGCAATCATAATCAACCCATAATCAAATATCAACACTTGCAATACACAAAGGATCAGAGGAAGCAATAAAGTTAATCTAAGCAATATGAAAAGAAAATCATGACAATTGCAAAAATCAACAAAAAAGGAAAAGGAAAAATAACAACCTGAAAATTGAAGGTTGAAACAAGCGAGAAATGAGGAAGAAACAATGGCACTTCTTATAGCCACTGCGACTTGCGGCGGTTGGGTTCGCCGGAAAAACATCGGAGGAGAAAAAAAATCACCGGTGGTGAAGAGAGAAGAGAGAAAGGAAAGAAAGAAGGAAAAGAAAAGAGAAGTAAGAGAGAGAGGGTATGAGAGAGAGGTGGTGGCGGCTTGAAGGCGGCGGTGGCCGGCGGCAGGGTCACATAGAGCTAGGCAGAGGTTGAGAGAGAGCAATAGTAGTGAGAAGAAGAAGAAAATGAAACTGCTGCTCAACAGGGCAGGGTGCTCTGTTAACGCCCAAAACGAGTCGTGTGCGCGCACAAAAAGCAAAAATTAGAGGACTTGCGAACGCACACAGCATGCGATCACTGCGACCAGAGAGGTTGTATAAGAGTGTGCGGACGCACAGCAGGGAGCGCGCGCACAGAGGTTGCAAGATAGAGGGGTGTGTGTGTACGCACAAAACGCAAAAAGGAGGGGGATGCAGGCGCACAGAGCATGCGGTTGCTCCCACCAGAGGGGTTGCAACAACGCGTGCGGGTGCATAAGGGCGTGCGCTCGCACAGAAAGCTTCTCTCGCTCTCTCTTTCTCTCTCTTTTTTTTAAAGGAATTGCTTGAGGTACATAGTCATTCGTGTGTGCGCACACAGCTCCGTGCGCACGCACAAGGACAAAGATAGGGGGAGGTTGTTCACACGCACAACTCATGATGACGCTCCCACCAGAGGGGTTGTCAATTGGTGTGCGGACACACACCTCTGCGTGGCCGCACAAGAAGCGCGATAAGCGGAATACGTGCGTATGCACAGAGGGGTGCGCATGCACGGGACTCAGAAAACAGGGCAGCGCCCATGCACAGGCAGTGCTGGCGCTGCGACCAGAGGGTGCTGCAACAAGTGTGCGGGTGCATAGAGGCATGCGCTCGCACAGATGGTGGAAAATGCAATTTTGTGCGCACGCACAGGTGCCCTGTTTCACAAAAATTTTTCTTTTCAAAACTAAGGTTCCCTCCTATAGCATAGCAATATACCAACCCCAAATCATACAAACAAGCATAAATTTATGATCCACAAGCAATTCAACTTATTCAATTCAAAAATACTAAATCAAAACTAAGCCAATCATCATACCACAAGAAAGCAACCAATTCAAAAAGCTATAAACAAAAAGATAAAGTTGATACAATGTTACCATGGTGGGATGTCTCCCACCAAGCACTTTGGTTTATAGTCCTAAGTTGGACTATGCATGGCCTCATTGGTCACTTGAAACTTCTCCAAGGAGGAAAATATCCAACTCCTTGGCATTCTTAGGTCGAGTGTGATAGAGTTTCACCCTATGACCATTGATTTTAAACTTGATCCCATTGATAGGGGGAATCACTTCCACCACTCCATAAGGCTTGACATCCACCACCTTGAATGGACCATCCCATCTAGATCTCAACTTCCCGGGCATCAATTGCAACCTCGAATTGTACACAAGCACTTCATCACCTATCTTAAAACTTTTACTCCTAATATTTTGGTCATGGAATGTCTTGGCTTTCTCCTTGTAAAACTGGGAATTCTCATATGCTTCTATCCTAAGACACTCTAATTCCTCCAATTGGAGCTTATGTTCCATCCTTGCTCCCTTCAAATCCGGATTGCAATTCTTCACCGCCCAATAGGCTCTATGTTTGATTTCAACAGGAAGATGACAAGGCTTCCCAAAAATAATACGAAAGGGACTCATTCCGATTGGGGTTTTGTAAGCGGTCCTATATGCCCATAGTGCATCTCCCAATCTGGAACTCCAATCCTTCTGCTGTGGGTTAACCCCTTTCTCCAAGATCCACTTGAACTCCCTGTTGGACACTTCTGCTTGCCCATTAGTTTGAGGATGATAGGCTGTGGAGACTTTGTGGATGACCCCATACTTTTTCATCAACACCTCAATTTTCCTGTTGCAAATATGAGTTCCTTGGTCGCTCACTGATGAGCGGATAATTTATACGCTTTTTGGCATTGTTTTTAGTATGTTTTTAGTAGAATCTAGTTATTTTTAGGGATGTTTTCATTAGTTTTTATGTTAAATTCACATTTCTAGACTTTACTATGAGTTTGTGTGTTTTTCTATGATTTCAGGTATTTTCTGGCTGAAATTCAGGGACTTGAGCAAAAATCAGATTCAGAGGTTGAAGAAGGACTGCTGATGCTGTTGGATTCTGACCTCCCTGCACTCAAAGTGGATTTTCTGGAGCTACAGAACTCAAAATGGAGCGTTTCCAATTGAATCGGAAAGTAGACATCCAGGGCTTTCCAGAAATATATAATAGTCCATACTTTGGCCGAGTTTAGACGATGCAAAAGGGCGTTGAACACCAGTTCTACGCTGCAGTCTGGAGTTAAACGCCAGAAACACGTCACGTACCATAGTTGAACGCCAAAAACACGTTACAACTTGGCGTTCCACTCCAGAAGAAGCCTCTACACGTGTAAACTTCAAGCTCATCCCAATCACACACCAAGTGGGCCCCGGAAGTGGATTTATGCATCAATTACTTATTTCTGCAAACCCTAGTAACTAGTTTAGTATAAATAGAACTTTTTACTAGTCTTTTAGACATCTTATGATTTTTAGTTCATCTTTAGATCATATTGATCACATTTGGGGCTGGCCTCTGGGCCATGCCTGAACCTTCATCACTTATGTATTTTCAACGGTAGAGTTTTCTACACTCCATAGATTAAGGTGTGGAGCTCTGTTGTTCCTCATGAATTAATGCAAAGTACTACGGTTTTTTATTCAATTCAACTTATTCCGCTTCTAAGATATTCATTCATACTCCAACATGAATGTGATGAACGTGACAATCATCATCATTCCCCCACAAACGCGTGCCTGACAACCACTTCCGTTCCACCTTAGATTGGATGATTATCTCTTGGATCTCTTAATCAGAATCTTTGTGGTATAAGCTAGAATGATGGCGGCATTCATGAGAATCTGGAAAGTCTAAACCTTGTCTGTGGTATTCCGAGTAGGATTCAGGGATTGAATGACTGTGACAAACTTCAAACTCGCGAGTGCTGGGCATAGTGACAGACGCAAAAGGAGGGTGAACCCTATTCCAATATGATCGAGAACCTCAGATGATTAGCCATGCTGTGACAGAGCATTTGGACCTTTTTCACAAGAGGATGGGATGTAGCCATTGACAACGGTGATGCCCTTACATAAAGTTTACCATGGAAAGGAGTAGGACTGATTGGATGAAGACAGCAGGAAAGCAGAAGTTCAGAAGAACAAAGGCATCTCTATACGCTTATCTGAAATTCTCACCAATGAATTACATAAGTATTTCTATCTTTATTTTCTATTTATTTATTATTTATTTTCAAAAACTCCATAACTATTTGATATCCGCCTG